>NC_079191.1:226333282-226613282 GCF_029499605.1 Hyla sarda
CTGTTAAATTTTTACTGCATTGTTCAGCCATTTTTGCTTCATATTGGCTATTTCTGCTGCCATTTGCCAAGCGTGGGTTAAAATAGCACCTTTTCCCCCAAATCATGGCAAAAACTGAAAAAAAACTCAGCCTCATGTATAACTACTATAAAACAGCCGTTGGCTGTCCGGGCATGCTGGGAGTTGTAGTTTTGCAACATCTGGAGGTCAGCAGGTTGGAGACCACTGCCTTAGAGATAACAGTGGTATACAGCTAGAGCTGGGAGGGGTCTCTGAGCTAGCAGGAGGGAGTTAATAAGTAATGATGCTATCCTATAGTTCACAGGGAGTCAGCTGACCCAGGACAAACTACTTCCTCTGACATGATAAGCACTGGGATTTTCTGAGGGTTAAATGTGTGATCACATGACCCAGTCTGTCTGACTAGTGATGGGAAATGTGCATGATTCCTGTGGACAGGGCCAGTGCTGGGGAGGATTAACGGCAAATATCCAGGGCCCCCCCATCCTCCAGGGGACCCCAGTGTTTGGGGTACTGGGGAAGGAGTGTACAGCAGCATTTAGAATGGAGTGAGCCTCACTACAGTTAAAGGGGTACTCTTTAACTGCGCAGCTGTGAGAAAATCAATATTTTTTCTCTCACACAGTTTGATAAATCTGGGCCATAGAATTCCATGCAGAAATTCTGGCATGTGAACATAGCCTAAGCGCTGCGGAATCTGTAGGCGCTATATAAATAAACAAAATAATAATAAGTGGAAATGGCCAAATTGGACCCAATTAGCTATTTTCCCGCCCAGATGTCATGTGACTCATTAGTGTTACAAGATCTCAGGTGTGGATGGGGAGCAAGTGTTACAAATTTGATGTTCTCTCTCTAACTACATCCCTTTCCCTTATCCCCTTACATCCTTCCCTTCAATCCCCTGGTTGGACTTGATGGACGTATGTCTTTTTTCAACCATACTAACTATGTAACTATGTAATACTGGTCACTGGAAGTTCAACATGGCACCTCATGGCAAAGTACTCTCGGAGGGTCTGAAAAACCGAATAGTTTTTCTGCATAAAGATGGCCTAGGCTATAAAATGATCCAAGACCCTGAAACAGCTGCAGCACGATGGGCAAGACCATACAGTGGTTTCACAGGACAGGTTCCACTCAGAACAGGCCTCGCCTTGGATTACCAAAGAAGTTGAGTGCACGTGCTCAGCGTCCTATCCAGAGGTTGTCTTTGGGGAAATAGACATATGAGTGCTGCCAGAATTACTACAGAGGTAAAAGTGGAGTCAGCCTGTCAGAGCTCAGACTCAGTCATGTGCAAATTGGTCCGCGTGGCTATGGTCTCAGAAGAAAGCCTCTTCTAAAAATGATGCACAAGAAAGCCTACAGTTTCCTAAAGGTAAGCAGACTAAGGACATGGATTATTTGGTTCAGATGATGCCAACCATGTGAGTTGTACAAAGAAAGAGTGTCTTGCCTACAGTCAAGTGTAGGGGTGGTGTCATGGCCGGGGCTGCATGAATGCTGCTGTCTCTTGGGAGCTACAGTTCATTAACCCGGCCCATTTGGCTTAAAGCACAACTTTCATGCCGTTTAGGCCATATAAAGTAACAACAGTATGTTAAATGGGCTTAGAATATCAATCCAGCATTACCTGTATCTACTTTATTGCTGGTTTTATTATCTCAATAAACACTATAGTATCCAGCAGCAGGTCAGATAGGCGTGGCCAAGGGTTCGCTATGGTTTGAGGATTTCCTTAGTCTTTCACAGGCAATATAAATGGGGTGATGCCTGATTCACTGACCAGTAGACATGTGCAATTCGGTTCGGCACAAATGTCAAATTTACCGAATTTTGCCGTTTTCTTGCATTCGGGCCGTTCCGAATGCACGAAAACATTTTTCGAATATTTCCGAATAGCAGCGATAAAACGAATAGCAACATAACGAATGCATTCGTTATTCTCCGAATGCATGTGGTAAAAAAACGAAAGTAAAGAATTTTTTCTAATTTTTTTTATTGTTCCTTGCGCTACACTGTTTCTGATTGTTAGTTACTGTTTTACTGTTCCTAGGGTGCCTCCAGCTGTTGCAAAACTACAACATCCACCCAGCATGCGGCTGTCTGGGCATGCTGGGAGTTGTAGTTTTGCAACAGCTGGAGGCACACTTTGGCTAACACACGCATTCGCGCAATGCTTTTTAATTCATTTTCAAATTCCGCTGGCTTTTGTCAGAAATGGGTTACCAGGTCAATGACATGCATAGTAATTGCAGTGGGAACATTTTTCATTCATAAAACTGCAGGCTTAATTGGATAATTGCCGTGTAGAACGCTTAGGACACCAAACATTCTACACTGCAATTATCCAATTAAGTCTGCAGTTTTATGAATGAAAAATGTTCCCACGGCAATTACTATGCATGTCATTGTCCTAAATCACCCGACAATCAAACACAATCATTCATACAGCATTTATTCATTCATTCAACATTACATTATGTATTAATATAAATCACATAAAATTATATTATCTTACCTGTCTTCCAATGTTCCGATCTCTGCGGCTGCCCTCTTTTCCTGCACACACACACTCCCGATAATGGTCCCCTGCTTAAAAAAGATTTACCCGAATACCGAATGTATACGAAAAATCAAACCCACCCGAATACGAATGTATCCGAAAAAAATCAAACCCAGACACCCGAATACCGAATGTATCCGAAAAAAAAATGAGCCCCCGGACACCCGAATACCGAATGTATCCGAAAAAAAAATGAGCCCCCGGACACCCGAATACCGAATGTATCCGAAAAAAATTGAAACCTGGACACCCGAATACCGAATGTATCTGAAAATCAAAACTGATAATATTACTGAACCGAAAAAACGAAACGAAAAAAAAACCCGAAAATGTTTCTTCTGCACATGTCTACTGACCAGAATTATATCACCTGTGAAAGACTAAGGAAATCCTGAAAACGGGGAGAGGGGCCTGAGGACCACGCTTGAGAAACATAAGGGTTAAGGGAACCATAAATGCCAACATGTACTGTGGCATACTGAAGTACGTTCACCTCCCTTCTGAGACTGGGCCGCAGAGTAGGATTCCAACGTGATAACTCCAACCCATTTCTCCAAGACAACCATTGCCTTGCTAAAGAAGCTGAGGGTAAAGGTGATGGACTGGCCAAGCATGTCTCCAGAACTAAACCCTATTGGAGCATCTGTGGGGCATCCTCAAACGGAAGATCTCTAACATCCATTATGTCATTATGGAGAAGTGGAATAAGACTTCAGTAACAACCTGTGAAGCTCTGTTGAACTCCATGCCCATAAGACTTAACCCCTTAGAGACTCTTCTATTTTCACCTTAACCCCTTAACGACGCAGGACGTATATTTACGTCCTGCGCCGGCTCCCGCGATATGAAGCGGGATCGCGCCGCGATCCCGCATCATATCGCGTCGGTCCCGGCGCTCATCAACGGCCGGGACCCGCGGCTAATACCACACATCGCCGATCGCGGCAGTGTGCGGTATTAACCCTTTAGAAGCGGCGGTCAAAGCTGACCGCCGCTTCTAAAGTGAAAGTGACCCGGCTGCTCAGTCGGGCTGTTCGGGACCGCCGCGGTGAAATCGCGGCGTCCCGAACAGCTTGCAGGACACCGGGTGGGCCCTTACCTGCCTCCTCGGTGTCCGATCGGCGAATGACTGCTCCGTGCCTGAGATCCAGGCAGGAGCAGTCAATCGCCGATAACACTTTTACACGCCTGTGATCTGTGTAAAAGATCAGTGTGTGCAGTGTTATAGGTCCCTATGGGACCTATAACACTGCAAAAAAAAAAAAAAAAGTAAAAAAAAAAGTGTTAATAAAGGTCATTTAACCCCTTCCCTACCCCATCCCCCTTTTCCCATAAAAAAAATAACAGTATAAAAAAAATAAATAAATAAACATATGTGGTATCGCCATGTGCGTAAATGTCGGAACTATAAAAATATATCATTAATTAAACCGCACGGTCAATGGCGCACGCGCAAAAAAAATTCCAAAGTAAAAAAAAGCGCATTTTTGGTCACTTTTTATACCATTAAAAAATTAATAAAAAGTGATCAAAAAGTCCGATCAAACAAAAATCATACCGATAAAAACTTCAGATCACAGCGCAAAAAATGAGCTCTCATACCGCCCTGCACGTGGAAAAATAAAAAAGTTATAGGGGTCAGAAAATGACATTTTTAAACTTATAAATTTTCCTGCATGTAGTTATGATTTTTTTCAGAACTACGACAAAATCCAACCTATATAAGTAGGGTACCATTTTAACCGTATGGACCTACAGAATAAAGAGAAGGTGTAATTTTTACCGAAATATGCACTGCGTAGAAACGGAAGCCCCCAAAAGTTACAAAATGGCATTTTTTCTTCGATTTTGTCGCACAATGATTTTTTTCCCCGTTTCGCCGTGCATTTTTGGGTAAAATGACTAATGTCACTGCAAAGTAGAATTGGTGACGCAAAAAATAAGCCATAATATGGATTTTTAGGTGGAAAATTGAAAGGGTTATGATTTTTAAAATGTAAGGAGGAAAAAACTAAAGTGCAAAAACTGAAAAACCCTGAGTCCTTAAGGGGTACTCCGGTGAAAACCTTTTTTCTTTTAAATCAACTGGTGCCAGAAAGTTAAACATATTTGTAAATTGGGAAACCCTAAAGCATGGAGGTACTCTATCTAACCCCATAAAAATCTGACCGAGAATTTAGCCAAGGAGTGATACCCTCTCAGCACTCCAGAAAATAGTGGAAATAGACAATCAGTGGTTTGGCTTCTTCTCCAGGGCTAGATATGTTACGAGTGTGTTGGGCTGTATTGGGTGGGTGGGTGTATTTGTGAGTATGTCAATGTGTATGTATATAAATGTGTGAATGAGTGAGAAGAGAATGAATGAGAGTGTTAATCTGCTTGTGGTTCAGAGGATGGTGGTTGAAAATGTATTGTGGGTTAGTTAGAATGGGACTATGTAGAGGTGTGAAACTATGTAGGTGAAAAATGTGGTGTGACTCTGTATCAAATAAATCAATGTCTATGTCCAAGATATGAAAAATTATAATTTTATTGAACTACAGTATAAAATTACATAAAATGGGAGTGCAGGATCCTTGCACTCACTAAGGCAATTACACTAATCAGATACAGTAAGTTGCCTAAGTTAGAATTAATAAAACATGTGCGGCAAGTGTGATATATGTCCAGATAATAATTAATAATTAGTACCAGTGGAGTGTGGTAAGAGCGCCTGCAGTGCACTTGCAGGCGCTGGAGGCCCCCTATTTGGAGCCCACTGTTTGTGCAAAGAGCAACTCAGTTCAATAGACAAGTATAGTCAATAGGTTTAGCTGAATCCACCGGCCCTCTGGGTCACAACAGCGCGGCGGCTGTATGATAAGGTGAATATAGGCAGCACGGCAGCTGTCATGAGATGAAGTCCGGCTGGTACACAGTACCACTTACCCTTAGATGGAGGATGTGGCGGTCCTCAGTGTTGGAGTCGGGTACAGCGGTGCAGGGTCAGGTTCCAGCGGTCCAGCGGCCGGACAGTAGTGGAGTCGGAGGATATGACAGTCCTCAAAGATGGTGTCGGGCGCAACAATGCAGAGTCTGGTTGCAGCGCTGCTGGAGTCAGAGGATATGGCAGTCCTCGATGTCGAGCCCAGGGTCCGGGTGCAAGGGAGCACGGTCCGGAGTCCAGATGTAGGTCTTAAGTTGTAACGCCCGCTCCTAGGTCTGGTGCCTATGTGGAGGAACGGTGCGTGCGGTGGAAATACAGCTGTGATGCCGGTCTGGGTCCCGGTGCAGTAAGGTGAGTTGCAGGGTGCTTCGCTGATGGTGCTAATATTATCTGTGTATGGATCAGCCTAGGACCTTCCTCAGTGATCAACTCCGGCGCTCTTACCACACTCCACTGGTACTAATTATTATCTGGACATATATCACACTTGCCGCACATGTTTTATTAATTCTAACTTAGACAACTTACTGTATCTGATTAGTGTAATTGCCTTAGTGAGTGCAAGGATCCTGCACTCCCATTTTATGTAATTTTATACTGTAGTTCAATAAAATTATAATTTTTCATATCTTGGACATAGACATTGATTTATTTGATACAGAGTCACACCACATTTTTCACCTACATAGTTTCACACCTCTACATAGTCCCATTCTAACTAACCCACAATACATTTTCAACCACCATCCTCTGAACCACAAGCAGATTAACACTCTCATTCATTCTCTTCTCACTCATTCACACATTTATATACATACACATTGACATACTCACAAATACACCCACCCACCCAATACAGCCCAACACACTCGTAACATATCTAGCCCTGGAGAAGAAGCCAAACCACTGATTGTCTATTTCCACTATTTTCTGGAGTGCTGAGAGGGTATCACTCCTTGGCTAAATTCTCGGTCAGATTTTTATGGGGTTAGATAGAGTACCTCCATGCTTTAGGGTTTCCCAATTTACAAATATGTTTAACTTTCTGGCACCAGTTGATTTAAAAGAAAAAAGGTTTTCACCGGAGTACCCCTTAAGGACTCAGGGTTTTTCAGTTTTTGCACTTTAGTTTTTTCCTCCTTACATTTTAAAAATCATAACCCTTTCAATTTTCCACCTAAAAATCCATATTATGGCTTATTTTTTGCGTCACCAACTCTACTTTGCAGTGACATTAGTCATTTTACCCAAAAATGCACGGCGAAACGGGGAAAAAAATCATTGTGCGACAAAATCGAAGAAAAAATGCCATTTTGTAACTTTTGGGGGCTTTTTCAACCACATTTTCAACCACCATCCTCTAACCACAAGCAGATTTACTATATTGTCACTCTCTTTCATTCTCTTCTCACTCATTCACACATTTATATACATACACATTGACATACTTATAAATACATACACCCACCCAATACAGCCCAACACACTCGTAGAATATTTGTAAATTACTTCTATTAAAAAATCTTAATCCTTCCAGTACTTATTAGCTGCTGAAATCTACAGAGGAAATTCCTTTCTTTTTGGAACACTGATGACATCACGAGCACAGTACTCTCTGCTGACATCTCTGTCCATTTTAGCAACTGTGCATAGCAAATGTATTCTAAGGACAGCATGGTGGCTCAGTGGTTAGCACTGCTGCCTTGCAGTGCTGGGGACTTGGGTTCAAATCCCACTAAGGACAACAATAAATAAAGAGTTATTATTATTATTATTATAATAACGTCAGCAGAGAGAACTGTGCTTGTGATGTCATCAGAGAGAATTCCAAAAAGAAAAGAATTTCCTCTGTAGTATTCAGCAGCTAATAAGTACAGGAAGGATTAAGATTTTTTAATAGAAGTAATTTACAAATCTGTTTAACTTTCTGGCACAAGTTGATTTAAAAGAAAAAAGGTTTTCACCGGAGTACCCCTTTTTGTTTTTTCGTCCTCCCCTTCTAAAAATCATAACTCTTTCAATTTTGCACCTACAGACCCAAATAAGGGCTTGTTTTTTGCGTCATCAATTGTTGACTTAATTTATTTTATAATACAACCTGCAGCAAAACCAAAATAAAAATATTTGTGGGGTGAAACAAAAAAAGAAACACCATTTTGTAAATTTTGGGGGCTCCCATTTCTACGCCGTGCAATATTTGGTTAAAATAACACATTGAGGGAGATTTATCAAAGGATTTAGACTGGTTTTTCTTGTCTAAATTTGTCGCACAGAAAGTCGCAGTCTAAATATGTGCGACTTTTCTGCGACTTTTGCTCTAGAGGATTTTTAGAACATGATGCATGCAAGTCTATTTTAGACTGAAATGCATTGAAAAATGCATTGGTGCTGAATTTATCAAAAGCGACTTTTCAGCGACAAGTCGCATAGGCTGAAAGTACGCCGAAATGTCAGACCATGTTGGAGCAGGTTTAAATATAGACTAAAGCATAGATCATGCAATCTGTGCACAGAATTTATCAAGAGCTGTGCGCCATTTCATAAATTAGGTGCACAATAGACCAGACTAACCCTCTGTAGTTTGGTCTATATTGATGCGGGACATAGACAACTTTGATAAATATCCCCCATTATCTTTATTATGTAGGTCCATACAGTTACAAGGATACCCAATTTATATAGATTTTATTTTAATACTTAAAAAAATTGTAAACTACATGCACACAAATTTGTTCTGACCCGTATAACTTTTTCTATTTTTTCCATGTACGGGGAATTATGAGGGCTCATTTTTTTGCGCTGTCGTCTGTAGTTTTAATCGGTATCATTTTTGTTTTGATGGGACTGTTTGATCTTTTTATTAATATTTTAATGGTATATGAAGTGAAGTGACCAAAAATGCACAATTTTGTGCTTTGGTATTTTTTTACGTGTACACCATCAACCGTGCAGTTTGGCCCTTATATTTTAATAGTTCGGACATTTACGCACACGGCGGTACCACATGATGATTTTTATACTTTATTACATTTTATTTAAAAAAAAAAAAAAATGGGAAAAGGGGGGTGATTTAAACTTTTAATAGGGAAGGGGTTAATAAACTTTTATAATTTTTTTTTTTTTTTTTCATGGATGGAGTAGGCAGAGTCCAGCACAGTATTAAAGCGATGCGTTAAGTTTATTCAGCAATCAGCCTACATGGAGAACAGGTGATGCGTTTAGGCCACGGTAAGTAGCCTTAGTCATACTAGGGTATGACTAAGGCTACTTACAGTGGCCGAAATGCGTCACCTGTTCTCCATGTTGGCTGATTGCTGAATAAACTTTATGCATTGCTTTGATACTGCGCTGGACTCTGCCTACTCTATCTATTTATTCCAAGAGACCTGGGTCCGGTCTTGTCTGTGCCGCGGTGTAGAAAGGAGGGTGAGCTGTACCGATAAGCTTCAGTCAACCCCATTTTTTTTTTACACTTAAAAAAAAAAAAAAAAAAAATGTTAGCCCCCATAGGGGGCTACAACATGCATACTTCTGATTGCTTACACTGTTCAATGCTATGCCATTGCACAGCATTGATCAGTGGAACCGGCGCTCTGCAGGCATGGAGCAATAGATCGCCGATCGGACGACTGTGAGGCAGGTGAGGACCCTCCTGTCGTCCGGTAAGCTGATCGGGACATCGTAATTTTGACGAGATAGTCCCGATCAGCTCTGCTTAGCTGGCGAGATTTTTACTTTTGCTTTAGACGCTGCAATCAACTTTGATCGCGGCGTCTAAAGGGTTAATGCCCGGGATCGGGACCCATGGGGTTTAACTCGTTCTCAGCCGATGAGAACGGTTTTAACCCGTTATACTGGACCAGGGCGTACAGGTACGCCCTGAGTCCTTAAGGATCGGGGATGCAGGGCGTATGCATACGCCCTGCGTCCAAGAGGTTGAAGGGGTACTCCGCTACTCAGCATTTGGAACAAACTGTTACAAACGCTGGAGCCGGCAGCTCGTGATGTCATAGCCCTGCCCCCTCATGACAAGTCTATAGACTTGCAATAAGGGGGCGGAGCGTGACATCATGAGGGGGCGGGGCTATGACGTCACGAGCTCCCTGCTCCAGCGTCCGGAACAGTTTGTTCCAAATGCTGAGCAGTGGAGTACACCTTTTAAGTCAGTGCTGCAAAATAATGGTGGCCACACAAAATATTGACACTTTAGGTGTACTCACTTTTTGAGGGGACACAATATTAAACACTTATACAGGCTGTGCACTCACTACTTGTCATTTCTTCAGTGTTGTCGCATGAAAACATATAATAAAATATTAAATAGAAAACTGAGGGGTGAACTCACTTATGTGAGATACTGGCCCAGATTTATCAAACTGTGCGAGAGAAAAATAGAGGGCTTTTCCCACAGTAACCAATCACAACTCAGCTAATGAGCTCTGGTAAAGTGAAAGCTGATCTGTAATTGGTTGATGTGGGTAAAATCACTCTATTCTCTCTCACACAGCCTGATGAATCTGGGCCAATGTATCTATTAATGTTATCGATAAAGCAGGAGAAATTTAGAGATTCATTTAGACCAATCTGGTTCCAATAAATCCTTCTCGTATATCCACTTGCATTTGACTTGTAATAAGTGGAAACTGGGATAAGAGGTTATTACATTTCTTGGTACCGATTGGATACCTGTAAATTTCATGGGGTTTGGATCACCATTGTGAAATGTATGTACATGTCGAGCTACAGCTGTATTACGATTGTTAATTATATAGTTGTAGTGGTCTAAATTTTTTTGGTAGAACTCATTTTTTGCCTACATAGTCATAAGGGCACTCACGTTGGGCAAGATAGATAATACCCTCCGATTTACAATTTATAAAATCTCTGATCCTAAACTGCCTTACAGTAGATGTATCAAGAAAAGATTTTGAGACTGAGATTGAACTACACGCCTGTAAAGGTCTCAGAGCATGCCCAGAAGCCTTTCCAATTAATTACAACAGCTTCTGTCTATTGTTAATGTCCATGGGTCCTGCTGTAAAGCATATGACTAAATGCTTCTGAAAACAGCTCAGGCTGCCCCCATAATAACTTACAAAAAATTGATTAAAAGAAAACTGTCAGCTTGCTCCCCAGCACTAATCAGTGGTACTGGCTGGTAGTGTGGGGGATGGTGATCAGCTTGAGGCTTACCGTGCCAGGATCCGCCGTGCCATTCGGCCGTAATCTTCAATTTTCGGCATATGCTAATGAGGTGCTAACTGGAACCGGCCGGGCTAACTGGCACTCTGACGTCAGCGCCGCTGGCTGCAGAGCCGCCCCGCTCATCAATATTCCTCCCCTCCCTCCGCCTCTCCCCACTCTGTAATGAAGAGAGAGGGGAGGAATATTGATGAGCTGGGCGGTGGTGACGTCAGAGTGCCAGTGCCTCATTAGCATTTAGCGAAAATTGAAGATTACGTCCGAACGGCACGGCGGATCCGGGCACGGTAAGCATAAAACTGATCAGCATCCCCCTCACTAACAGCCAGTACCGCTGGTTAGTGCGGGGGGAGCAAGCTGACAGTTTTCCTTTAAAAAAAGTTACAATCAGACAATAGAAAGAGAAAAAGAATATGTTTCACCATCTGGCTTTAATCAGAGAAAAGAAAATCTAGGCGATAATTCTCTTTAAGGCTGGGTTCACATATATGTCCAGATAGGAACGATGTATGAAATAGGTTGGAACTTCTGCACCCGGCAGGCCATCCATTGCCCCATAGACTGAAACATGGTGCAGCACCAGAACTTTAGACCATCAGTTCCCCTCCAGTGTGATTTTGGTGGTTCCTATGTTTCTTGGTTTGGTTCCTGCATGCTACATGAATAAGAATGAGCCCTAGGTTCAGCACTCCAGATGGACCAGTTCAAATGTGCAGCTGAATTGTATCACACAGAATAAAAGTAATCTAAACGCTTTATAGCTTACCTGGGTAACACCTTGGTTCTTCAGCAGAGCCAGGAAGCCTGTTATATATCACCAACAGCAGCACCAAATGGATCTAAATACACAAATGTGAACTAAGAAAAAACAGAACCTGTTTTTAAATTCAACCCACTGACTTTTATGTGCTGAAAACGGTCAGGGCTGCCATCCCTTACACAGCTCAAAGCCTGCCCCTGAGTTCCCCCCATTTTATAATCCTATATTTCTAATTACATTATTGCAGAGTGCGGTGCAGTAAAACACTGTGCTGCAAAGTTATTTTCTGCACTGTACTAATATACGCTATTCTGAATACTTAAATCCTCCCTAAAAATCAGCCCAAAAATTTGCCAATAATTCCACATATTGATCATGTAGAAGTAGATACCAGCAAGCGCTCTGCAGAAAGCATATGGGACCGCTTCTCTGATCGGAGTCGTAAATATTTCCTCTTTTTTTTAATTTTTTATCTGGCCTGGACCGTGTCATGAAGACACCTCTTTACAAACTCCCCGTGTGTGTATGTATGTATGTATGTATATATATATATATATATATATATTTTTTTTTTTTTTACAGACTAAAGGTTTGGACACACCTTCTCATTCAGAGTTTTCTTTATTTTCATGACAATGAAAATTGTAGATTCACACTGAAGGCATCAAAACTATGAATTAACACATGTGGAATTATATACATGACAAAAAGTGTGAAACAGAAAATATGTCATATTCTAGGTTCTAGCCACCTTTTGCTTTGATTACTGCTTTGCACACTCTTGGCATTCTCTTGATGAGCTTCAAGAGGTAGTCACCTGAAATGGTTTTCCATCAGTCTGAAGGAGTTCCCAGAGATGCTTAGCACTTGTTGGCCCTTTTTGCCTTCACTCTGCGGTCCAGCTCACCCCAAACCATCTCGATTGGGTTCAGGTCCGGTGACTGTGGAGACCAGGTCATCTGGTGCAGCACCCCATCACTCTCCTTCTTGGTCAAATAGCCCTTACACAGCCTGGAGGTGTGTTTGGGGTCATTGTCCTGTTGAAAAAATAAATGATGGTCCAACTAAACGCAAAGCGGATGGAATAGCATGCCGCTGCAAGATGCTGTGGTAGCCATTCTGGTTCAGTATGCCTTCAATTTTGAATAAATCCCCAACAGTGTCACCATCACACCTCCTCCTCCACACCATCACACCTCCTCCTCCATGCTTCACGGTGGGAACCAGGCATGTAGAGTCCATCCGTTCACCTTTTCTGCGTCGCACAAAGACACGGGGGTTGAAACCAAAGATCTCATATTTGGACTCATCAGACCAAAGCACAGATTTCCACTGGTCAAATGTCTATTCCTTGTGTTCTTTAGCCCAAACAAGTCTCTTCTGCTTGTTGCCTGTCCTTAGCAGTGGTTTCCTAACAGATATTCTACCATGAAGGCCTGATTCACACAGTCTCCTCTTAACAGTTGTTCTAGAGATGTGTCTGCTGTTAGAACTCTGCGTGGCATTGACTTGGTCTCTAATCTGAGCTGCTGTTAACCTGCGATTTCTGAGGCTGGTGACTCGGATGAACTTATCCTCCGCAGCAGAGGTGACTCTTGGTCTTCCTTTCCTGGGGCGGTCTGAATGTGAGCCAGTTTCTTTGTAGCTCTTGATGTTTTTTGTGACTGCACTTGGTGACACTTTCCACCTAGAATATGACATATTTTCAGTTGTTTCACACTTTTTGGTTATGTCTATAATTCCACATGTGTTAATTCATAGTTTTGATGCCTTCAGTGTGAATCTACAATTTTCATAGTCATGAAAATAAAGAAAACTCTTTGAATGAGGTGTGTCCAAACTTTTGGTCTGTGCTTCCATATATAGCTGTAGATCCCCTCTGTTCCCCCTTTTTGAAGCTGTAGACCCTCTGTGCCCCTACAGACATACTGCCTCCAGCCATATGCAGTATATGACTGGAGGCAGTATGTCTGTGTACTGGTCTGGTGCACCGGTGCTGATTTTCGGCACATTGGAGGACATAATCTAGGACATAAGGACATGGTAAGAACTGATTTTACCTTATATAACAACATGTTATATATATGGTAAAATCCGCTGCCAGGTTCCCTTTAAAATGGGTTGTTTTAATACCCTTCTCCAGAGATGGAAAGTCAACATGAAGGCTTTTTGTTTGTTCCATATGTCAGTGTAAAATGACATTGTAGGAATAGTCATCATCTTGATTTTTCATGTAGAGTCTCTGTAATATGGATACAACGCAGCACGAACCTTTATGTCATCTTGGTTCAGCTGCTGACAAGAGTGTGATGACTGAAGTTCTGCAAATTTCTAAAAATGTTTCACCTCTGCAGATGCAATAATAACCATGACAAATAAAACAAGTGGTCAACAAAATACATTTTTATTTACATCACACATTGCATTTGCTGTATTTGCTTTATGAGGCACATCAGGAAAAAGATGATTACCAGCATACTGGACAACA
The DNA here is from genome assembly GCF_029499605.1 of Hyla sarda. NCBI lineage: Eukaryota > Metazoa > Chordata > Amphibia > Anura > Hylidae > Hyla > Hyla sarda. The sequence goes on from NC_079191.1 coordinate 226,347,249, forward strand.
ATGTAAATACAGTATTTGCACAATTTATATATCACATCTAAAAATAAATAGCAGCTATGATAGGTACATTTTTTTTCCCTTGAAGATTAAAAAAAATATAAAAACAAAACAATTCTCAAAATAAATACTCGCTCTTTACAGACCTTACCATTGCTTGTTTGCATATTATACATTGAGAAAATGACAAAACAATGTACGAAGATAAAGTTTTAAATTATATGTATCTATTGTTAAGGAAATTGTGAAGCAGAAAAGGTCTCACTTTCTCTGTTCTCCGGCACCCACTTAGGGTGCATGCAAATTTTGCTATGCAGTTCCCGTATACGGTTTCAAGTTAAACTGTATGGAACTGTATAGAAACTGTATGCATTGACTTAACATTGTAAACCGTATGTCAAACGCATCATCCGGTTTTGAGTCTTATACGGTTTTGTCCAGTTTTTTTACCCGTACCCAAAACCGTAGTCTACCACGTTTTTTGGTCCGGGTGAAAAACAGTATTTAACCGTATATGTTTGTTTGTTTTTTTTTAACATGGGAGTCAACGGCAACCGTACAGAACTGTATGTGCGTATGGTTCCACCCGGTTTTCACCATCCGGTTTTTGACTTTGCACAGTTTTTTTTTTCTTGGAATTTCAATCAAACAAGTGAAACTTTATTCAAAATGGAGTCAAAAGTTAAAAATGTATACTTTGTTTCTTAGATAAAAACGGATGCAATCGGACATCATTTTTCAAACCGTATACAGTTTTTTACCGTATACTGGTTGAAATTTGTACACACGTTTTGATACAGTTTAGTCCATTTTTGAGGAATCAGTTTTTCATCAAAAACCTGATACGGGAACTGGATTGCAAAAAAGGGGTGTGCATGCACCGTTATGCACTCTGCACGTCTTCAGAGTATACCTTCTGAGACAAAAGGTGCTGGTGCCAGTGCGATCAACATGCGTGGGGGTAAAACCACACCTGCATGTGTTGGCCAACAGCTTGTAGTGACATCCTGCAGCCACTGGACATCGCATGCGGGTGTGGTTTTGCCTGCACATGAAGATTTGGTCTTGGAACGTATAATTCCGACGCATCAAAGGCAGAGGTAACATGAAAGACCTTTTCTGCTCCCTGAAAACCCCTTTAAGAGAATCAACATCATAGGTAGGACAACTGTCCATATACCTTAGCAGCCAAAGTAGTATCCAGCGCGGTGGAGTGCAAACAGGAAACTTTTATTTAAGATACATGGACAGCACAGGTTTTACCTGTGCTGTCCATGTATCTTTAATAAAAGTTTCCTGTTTGCACTCCACCGCGCTGGATACTTCTTCGGCTGCTATTACGTATTGGACCGGAGGCACTGCCGGTTAGTCCGTGCGCAGGTGTGGGAAGCATTACTGAGGTGAGCCGTCTTAAACAACCTTTCTACTGTCCATACACCTTATTACAGCATATAACACTTAGAGGTCCCCTTACTTAAGAACCCCTTCTACTAGCAGGAGCAATGTCCCAAATAACGTCTCTACAAGTGGCCAGGACTTCTGTGTTAGGTGTGGGGGCTTGTCTACTGAGAAGGTACCTTAGAGAGGATGCAAGACGGAATTAATTGTGCAATGTGATGTCTGGGAGACTTGTGGAGTTAGAATGTGTTTTTTTGCAAGGGCTTGAAATAATTTTGGGTCTCAGTCTGAACTGTAAGTTCTGAAGTTTGAGGTCTTCAATTACTTGTAGGTTCTTACATCTGGAAACTAAATTAAGGCCAGGTTCATCCCACAATTTTGCCTTTATATTGCATGGATACGTCAGCATCCTGTCAAAGTTAGATACTGACATATCCATGCACAGCCATACACTTTATAGTCCTGATTGACATCAGCTAGTTACTAAGTTTGGGTCATTTTCCAAAAGTATGTGTGTTTAGACTCAACTGTAAAGCATGATTTGCTGTACTGTAGGATACGAAACTAAAACACACTCCGGAAAGTTAAACAGATTTGTAAATTACTTCTATTAAAAAATCTTAACCCTTCCAATAGTTATTAGCTTGTGAAGTTTTCTGTCTAACTGCTTAATGATGATGTCACGTCCCGGGAGCTGTGCATGATGGGAGAATATCCCCATAGGAGCTGGACAGCTCCCGGGACGTGAGTCATCAGAAAGCAGTTAGACAGAAAACAGCAACTCAACTTCAGAAGCTAATAACTATTGGAAGGATTAAGATTTTTTAATAGAAGTAATTTACAAATCTGTTTAACTTTCCGGAGCCAGTTGATATATAAAAAAGTTTTGGCCTGGAATACCCCTTTAAAGTCTAAGTGGTATCCCATTTTGACAGGGTCATGCAATGTATTTGTGCAACATAAAAGCAATTTGTGGTACCTCTTTCTCGAGAAAAAAAAAAAAACAGGATGTGTGTGTGCCATTATAACTCATAATTCTGGACAACTTCTGTAATTGTAGGGTCTGACTTGGAGCTGAATTTATCTTGACGTTTTGCATATTACTTGTTTTTAGTATTTTGTTTTCTCTACTAAAAAAATATATATATGCTGGGTTTCCCTGAGAGATTTTTTTCCTTTAAAGGGGTACTACCATGGCAACAGTTTGTGTTCCATGCTTTATCTCCTATTGAGCTATATTATAGTTTTTTTTTATTTGTTTTTTGTTTTTATAAATGTGTGTATAGTTTGTTTTGTCTGACCTTTGTCGTTTGGAGTAAGTCTGGTAGTTTCAGCTATTTCCTGCTCATGCCGAGCCCTTTTTTCTTTTTACCTTGCGGAGTTTCAGTGATCGTTTTGTCCTCATGGGGATGGGTTCCGTGATTTGAGCCTGCCTTCTCTGTTCCGCCTCCCGCCGCCCATCTGTTTATTATTCATACTTTCGTTCTGTGATCCTCCTTCTGCCCGTGGACATGACCACATGACTTTACAGCCTCGTCTTCGCTCAACCAATGAACATTCCGTGAAGTCATGTGACTTTAGCAAGCCTCGTCTTAGAAAACTGCAAGGTTTTGCAAAAGTCATGTGACTTTTCAGCCTCGTTTCCGCGATCAAATGATGCTGTGATATGAATTTTGTGCTGCACCAATTACACATGATGCGCAGCGCATGAAGCTATTCCATGGTGGCTAAAGGAGGATCACATGTTAAGAGCCAATAAGAACAAAATGGCAACAGGGATGGGAAAAAAGACACAGATGGCAGACTAATGAAGGAAGGCAAGCCTGGGGTGGACACAAAAGGGAGTAGGAAAGGTCAAAGATGAAAAAAGGGAGGACACAAAAGAAAAAAAAAAAGACTCACTGGGAGGATGGGAAATGTAGTTTCACATAGCCCACAAACAGGAAGGAAGGGAAAGGAAACCAAAAGACGAACGGTGAGTCAACTGAGGTTAAAAAAAAAAAAAAAAAAAAAAAAGAGGAGACAAAAGGAATGGTAAGACAGCTACAATACACACAACCATTGAAGCAAAATAATAAGAAAATAGGATGGAACCCCTTTAATAAATAAAAAGGTTGGGCAGTAAGAGCAGAGTCTTCTTAGTCTACAGGACTTATTCTACAAAAAGACATAACTTTTGTTTAGCATTGTTTTTTGTCCTCGGAACACTGCCTGCTAATTTTTTCTCCTCCATTATACAGTCTTTGTGGCTTTCCAAAAATAAATTGTATTAGTATAGGTATTTTTTATTTGGCTTTTTAACAAGTCTTGATCATGTGGCTTAAGAAAAAACACACCATACCCAGAGTTTGTGATAACTGTAATTGCTTCTTATCCTTAGCCTATCAGTATTTAGTACATGCAGTATTAGAGTGTTTACTCCGGTCGGCTCACTGAAATGCATTACATATGGGCCGGATACGGGAGCACCCAGTTTTCGCTACAACCCCCCCCCCCCCCCCCCCCCAAAAAAAAAAAATCAGCATAACATCTCTCCATGTAAACAGGGGATTAGCTGTTGACAATAATGGAAATGAACAGCCGCATAAATGATGGATGCAATCTAAAAAAAACAAAAAAGAAGCAGATCTTCTCATAGGAAAGTATATTGTGGACAACGAGTGGAGTGCTGTAGGTGGGTGAGGGAACCCCCAAATTGTAAATCGCTCACCTTGTTGGGTTGTGTAGAGAGACACAACCACTTAGCAAGCGCGTGGGGTGATACAGCCTTCCAAGGATCGGCGTGGAGCGTGCCAGCCAAAAAGTGCAATAAATCCAAAATGAAACAAATAAAAACCTGGAACAATTCACTAAATCGTAGGGGGGGAAAAATCATCTACTTATTTGGTGGATCGTGCCGTCAATCCAGATTTTTTTCTTATGTTTCATTTTAGATACATAAATGATGGAGTGATTGCTCATGCATGTGTTCCCTCCCAATATTTGACCTGTCTAAAGGATCAGCACTCATACTGGGCAGTTGTCTTCCTGTGTAAAAGGAGCCTTAGTATCTGTACACAAACATATTAACTGTAGATCATGTGTGTCAAGGACAAACAGATGCTATTTGTTACCTACCTATTACTGCTTCTTAGGCTGCTGAAAACCCTGCCATTTTCAGCTGCAGGTGGCCACTTCTTTCCACTGCAGAAGAAATATAGTAATATACAACTGCCAATAGCTCTCCACTGTGGCTAATATAGAGGCATCCTGAACCATGGAGGGTAAGGAGTCAGATGTGATTTACAATGGAAGATGTTGGCCAGGTGGATAATCAAATTAATATTGCGACTTATGTTTTGGAAGAGCAACTAAGGTGACAAACTCCCAGAAGGCCTTTCTAATGCAAATTGCTTGCTGCACCAGATATAGATGGTCACAGTGTATTTTTGCCAAGTATATATGAATACAGTCACTAGCATGTAAAATCTGACAAAGAGGAAAACAGTGCTATTCCCAGTGTAAGTGTGACCCTACAACACCCTCATATATGTAACAGAAATTTTTTTGCCAAGTACAAATGAAGTCCTGTATAGATGCCGTTTCACATGGAACAATCATAGAACATTTCATTAAGGCATCACACAAAACAAAAAGCTGAAAGAAATAAAAAGATACATCCAAATTTTAACATCTACATGTTGCCTTTTTTTTAGGTGAAAATTCACCTATACAAAAAAGTCGTGAATTTGCCTTCAGTCCAATATATCTTGCATTAAAGGGGTTATCCAGGAAAAAACTTTTTTTTATACATCAACTGGCTCCAGAAAGTTAAACAGATTTATAAATTACTTAATCCTTGCAGTACTTATGAGTTGCTGAAGTTGAGTTGTTCTTTTTTGTCTAAGTGCTCTCTGATGACACATGTCTCGGGAAACGCCCAGTTTAAAAGCAAATCCCCATAGCAAACAAAGATGTCATCAGAGAGCACTGTTGCCAGACAGAAAACAACAACTCCATTTCAGCAGCTGATAATTATTGTAAGGATTAAGATTTTTTTTATAGAAGCAATTTACAAATCTGTTTAACTTTCTGGAGCCAGTTGATATAAAAAAAAAAAAAGTTTTTTCCTGGAATACCCCTTTAATAAGTCACTAGGCACCAGAACAAATGTAGTATATAACAAATTTAAACAAGAGAGAAAGGTAAAATAAAACCATAGTGCCGACAAGTGCAACTGCTCAGTCACACATGGCCTCAAGTAGAATAAAACTACTAGAATCAAAGTACCAATCTTAGGGTACAGCAGGTTTTCCAAGGTGCAGTTTCCACAGTGGAAAACCTTCAGCAGAATACACGGACTTCAATAGGGGCCTGCTGCAGTAACTTTAACCCACAGCAGGAAACTAACAGAAGATCAGCCTGTGTGAACATACCGTCATGCTGAATCTTTTATGTATGAGGTGTTCATACCTTGGAGAATCTTCCATGCCAAGGTACTTAACTCCTTCATATAACCTGCCCCACTGGCATGGCAGTCAAAGGCTGAATGAAGACCTTTTCATTCATTGTTCTTCAGGTATCCGATATAAAAGCTGTCACTTTGTCCTCATTTGCACTGGCCTGTACTCTAAATTGCAAACTATGATATGTAATATGTAAAACTGTATCTAACATAGTTTTTCATAAAATAAAAGATATGCTTGTGAGCTTAGAACTCTGGACTCTGAAACCACTTGTACATGTGTATCACTGACGTACACCCATTTACTGGCAGACGATATGGCGCCATCTTTTAATACTGTAAAACAAAAAGAATGATAGGTTAAAGAAGTTTACTTTTTCTAATTATCACAAGCACACAATTCTACTTTCATATGCATTGTATATTGTATAAATAATAGAAGTTTCTGAAATGTGATACAATACTGGCTCTACCTTATAACCTATGGCTCCACTAAGTCATGCAGGCCTTCTTTTCAATCAAGCAATGTAAGTTCTGACTGGCTTTCCTGTCAAGCTGTTAAATGGAGTAGCTGGTGGTTCTTCAGTCAATATGGCATGGTTACCAGCGCTCTGATCCAGAAGCTCCTATAGGGGTTGTCTTACAAATACAGCATAGGAAGTCATAAAGGGGATTGCTTTCTTGAGACCCAGTGTAAGTGTGACCCTACAACACCCTCATATATGAAACAGAACATTTTTTGCCAAGTACAAATGAAGTCCTGTATAGATGCCGTTTCACATGGAACACTCATAGAACATTTCATTAAGGCATCACACAAAACAAAAAGCTGAAAGACATAAAAAGATACATCCAAATTTTAACATCTACATGTTGCTTTTTTTTTTTTTTTTTTTTAAGGTATTCACCTATACAAAAAACCAACCCACCCATATGAGTGAAAGCAAAAATCCACCAGGTAAATGCTGCTTCCACTCTAGGAGTATGTGTTAGACATGTGTTAAATGGTATGTAATACCACATGTACTGTGGAGGTACGGACAGCCAGAGCTTCCTCATCGATCACTTACAAAAGAGAGAGAAGTGATTTTTTGCTTTTTAATGTGGTCATTTTCCCCTACTGCCCTGACTCATACAACATTTCTTTTTGGAATGCTTTTTTATAAACATAATGAGGGAGACTGATCAAGGGATTTAACCAGCTTTTTTTTTGCTTACAAAAGTCGCACGTGCGCCTAAGACATTTTTTGTGTGGCTTTTGTGGGTAAGCAAAAAATACAATCTGCTGTACCTAACCAATTTTCAGTTTTTACTTTGCAGTGGTCCAGGATTTATCATTGCGAAAGTCGCACGTAAGCAAATAAAAGTCGCAAAGCCCATTCAAAAAGTTGCAAGTGTAAGCAAGGTCAGAAGGTTACAAACTTGTCTATGACAGCATTTTCAACTTTTTGCACAGCTCCACTCTCTGGCACCCACTCACATCTACCACCTGCCTGCAAGGTTTGGGACTACTACTCCCAGCATGTCCTCACTGTAAGGGCATGTTGGGAGTTGTGGTCCTGCAGTAGATAGCGGGGGGGTGGTAGATGTGGTCGGGGAGCGAAGCTCTGCAAAAATCGCAGGTGAGACTTTTTGTGCAGCTTTTTTTACTTTAATTTTCAAAGGCATGGTGGGACGAGCGGGTAGGAGATGTGCAGGAGGGTAACAAGCATGTCACTCGCCCGCACCTCTCCCACCCAGGAAACACTACTACAACTCCCAGCATGTCCTTACTGTAAGGACATGCTGGGAATTGTAGTTATGCGGCATGGAGGGAGTGTGTTAGATGGGCGGGCGGGTCATCAGCCTGCACCGCATGACTACAACTCCCAGCATGTCCTTACTGTAAGGGCATGCTGGGAGTTGTAGTCATGTAGTGGGGGCAGGTGACAAGCTTGTCACCCGCTTGCACATCTCCCCCCAGCCCTGCTGCATGACTACAACTCCCATTATGTCCTTACTGTAAGGGCATGCTGGGAGTTGTAGTCATGTGGTGCGGTGCGGGTGGGAAATGTGCGGGTGGGTTACAATAAATGAACTAACCTATTTTCCTTTTTTTTTTTCCCCCTTCTCATTCAGATTTGTATATCCTGTGGACTACGACAAGGGCTTGTGAGTGTTTTCTGGAATAATTTTTTTTAAACATGTTGTGTTTTTCATTTTTTATTTTACAGGCTTAGTAGTGGAAGCCATCTTATAGACAGAATCCATTACTAAGCCAGGGCTTAGCGTTAGCACCAAAAACAGCTAGCGCTAACCCCCGATTATTACCCAGGTACCCACCACCACACGGGTGCCAGGTAGAGCCGCTACCAACAGGTGCGGAGCGTTAAATATGGCGCTCCTGGGCCTTAGCGGTAACAGGCTGGCGTTATTTAGACTGGGGAGGGCCTGTAACAATGTCCTCACGCACCCTGGTAACGTCAGGCTGTTGCCGCTTGATTGGTATTAGGCTGAAAATGAAAATATGGGAAACCCTAAGCGTTCCCCCCCCCCCCCCCATAGATAATCAAAGAAAAACACATAGTGTTTCCTGTATTTTTATTCTCCAGATACGAACCAAACAGCAACAGCCTAATGTTACCAGGGTGGGCGAGGACCATTGTTACTGGTCCTCCCCAGCTTAAATAATGCCAACCTGTTACTGTCTAGGCCCAGGAGCGCCATTTTTGACACTCTGGGCCTTTTGGTACCGGCTCTTCCCGGCACCCCTGTGGGGTTGGGTACCGGGGTAATAATTGGGGGTTAGCGCTAGCTGTTTTTGAAATTTGTGCAGGATACTGTACATGTGAATACACCATTAGGGTTGGGTCACACGTGTTGTATTTTGCTGCTGCCCATTCTTCTTGCCCAAAATCAGCTGCAGAAAATATGCAGCAAATACGGGATGTGTGACCCTACCCTTAGGGTTTATTTACACGTACAGTATGCTGTGCATATTTCATGCGCCAGATTTGAAGCTGTGTTTAGTCAATTCGTTTACATTGAAATCTGCAGCATAAAAACTTATCTTCTATCCTGTGGATAGGGGCTAAGTTTTTCTGTACTTATCGGCATGGGACTTATCCTTTAAATGAATAATACAGAAATGAATAAACATTTAACAATCTCAGGCTAAAAGTCTGAATTGGGGTATGCTGACGCATAGAGAGGATTACTCAGCTTATAACTATAATGGAGATGACTGCTTAGACTCCATCATTTGCAGGCTTATAGCAGGGGAAGGCAAACAAGTAGAAGGATAAAATAATTATAGATTTGGAATCAGCGTCTTTTTTCTCTTTACTGATGACTTTGTTTAGAACATTGGAGGCTGAAGGTGAAAAAGTCTCTAACTCTATAAAGAAGTGGCACTGAGTTTAAAGTGCACATTATGGGGGGGGGGGGGGGGGGGGGAAGAGACTGGATTTAACAGCAGTGCAGTAAGACAGATAGGATAGTCACATAACATACTGACCAGACGAATGCTTGCCACCACTCATGTTGTCAAATGCCTTTTTGGTAGGTATTCTTATCTTCACATATGCAACATAATGTCCTCCTTTCATTGACCCACTGTGTTCTACTACTCCATAAAGACTGTACAAAACACACTTTTCTTCTGACACATTCTATACAGGCGTAAAAAAATAAATAAATAAAGTTTATGAAAAATCACAAGCTATACATCTTTTAGTGAAGAGATAAAATGGAGGTCAAAGCCAATATAACGTGATGTCTGTGCTGTGTATGATAAGAAAAAAACATCAGTATCTAGACACGTGCATTGTCTAAAATTATTCCAAACATGTTATGTTTTCTATAATCTAACAGTGTAAGGACCCATTTACATTACATTTATGGCTTATACCCTGGAAGCCCTATTGGAAAATTACCAAAACATTTTGAAAAGTCATCACACTAAATCTGGTGTGGATAAGAGATGGTTTTCTTAAAGAGGTGGTCTTCACTGTATGTACTGTGGTGTCACCATAGCATATCCATAGGCGTAAATGACATGATATAAGTGGGGCCTAACGTAATATTAATATGTGTGGCAACTCTTAAGCTACTGCACAATTACCAATTCATGAATAAATATCTATTAACAATATTCTGTTTATGAGTGGGAGGAATCCACCAATAAAACAAGGAACTACCACGTGATATTTTGCCACCACGGCTAGAAGACTGGAGATATATTAAACAATCGCTACATATGCAATTCTTTAATATGTAAGTTTAGGTTTACCAACGTGGACAGTATAAAATAATAGTTTCTGTCAACTCACTAAGTTGTTATGGCATACCTTGCAAGTTACAGAACAAAATGGAGCCAAGTCTAGTATAAAGGGAAAGTCCACATGCCTATTGATTTTACGGAGGGTTAACCCATTCTGCAACAAAACAGATTGCATTACCAAAAAGAATGTTTGCATTGTACGCACATATAAAACGTGTATGTCCAAACAGCAATGCACCATACCTGACAGAATCTTTTCAAGTGCAAAATGAGATTGGCTGGCACTGAAGATATTAAGAGCTGTTTCCGCGCATTGGTGTACACACTGTCTTGCTTTTCCTCTAGAATTGACAAACAATTTTACATCAGAAATAAGTCATTGTATACATTACAGCTTTCAAAGGTAGGGCAAAAGGAAAAGAATGTGAAAATTTCCTTATATATTTGTTCTTATTTCAAACATTCTTGCGGACGACTTAAAAATTAGCACAGGTGTAGAATTACTTGGCACTACTCCTATCAGGTGAAGCTACCGCAGCTCTGCCCTCCACTGCTATGGTTTCCTTATATAGTAGACAATGATCCAAGACATTCCAATAGATGCATCAAACAGAAAAGAACAATGTCGCACTTACCGGTACTGCAATCATCTTCTTTATTGTGAGCTACTTATATTGTGGGAACAGAAACCTACAAACAACAGTGGGGGTGATCGCGATTTCGTTCCTGCCGGCACTTCGTCTGGCCTCGTTGAGGCCAGACGAAGTGCCGGCAGGAACGAAATCGCGATCACCCCCCGCTGTTTGTAAGTCTCTGTTCCCACAATGTAAGTAACCCACAATAAAGAAGAAGATTGCAGTACCGGTAAGTGTGACATTGTTCTTTTCTGTTTGATGCATCTACTTAAAAATTTAATTTTTACTAGAGACAGCACAGCAAATGGGTTTTCCAAATTTTACCTAAAACTTGGAACTGATTGCTGCTGAAAATGGAATAAGGAATTCCTGCTAGTGCATAAAATTCATGTGGCATTCTTTGCCCATGAAAAGAACTAAAAGATATTAACCAGATGGTATAGATATCCTGGCTTTCGCCACAGAATCTTTTCCAATCCCTGATGTGGCTCTATGCTCCATTTTTGGTGGGAATGTCCATCGATCTACCAGTTCTGGCACATCATCTTGCAAATTTATAGTTACATCTCCACGAGCAATGAGTCCCTGTCTTTTTACACAAATCAAATGGAACCTGCTCTGTCACCTTATCATGGCAGCTCGGACAGTCATCCCTAGGCACTGGTAATTCTCAGTTGCCCTCTCTGTGAAGGAGTGGGTCTCTGAGGTTAACTATTTCTGTTGTATGAAGGACTTGTTGGAAGATGACAAAAACATTGTTTAAGAATTTTATTGAACTTGGTCCAGCAGGATTGAGTGTTGAGACGTCATGATCTTGTCTGATGGCTCATGTAGATAAGCAAATTTTTATCTATTTATTTGTCTCCCTCCTTTCTTTCTTGGATACAGTTGTGGTATTGGTAAATCTCCTGACCAACTTTCTTTATTTTGTGGTGCTTCTTTTTTCCTTCTTCCCCCTCCCCTCACCTCTCCTTTTTTTTCTTACCTTTCTTTTCCTACATTGGTTCTCCTGGATATTTGCTTTATTTTGATACACCAGATAACTGTATATTTCCCCAACATAACACACTTTGCCTTTACCTTGTACCTAAATGTGATGTTATAATGTTTGGTTTTTATGACTGTATCACTTTTTGTCTATAATGTGGCCTTCTATGTTTTTTTTTCTTTCTAAAAACACCTTTGTTTTCAGCCATTTCAATAAAGCTGAATTATGGAAATGAGAGAAAGGTCAGGTTTGATAATCTGCACAGATATATATTAGATTTGTCCTGTAGATCTAGTTATTCAGATCAGTGCCAGGCCTAATAAGGTATGAAATATATGTTAAAACACAGGTTGCTGCTCTTTCAAGCAGCCTCCAGAGAGCACTTAAGTTATTGTGTAGGCTTACATGTTAGTCTATTCTGTTGTATTATTAGTAGATCTTATTTTACTTTATCAACGGAAATGCTTTTTTTGAGACATGCAAACCAATTTCAAATGTAAAACCAGAAAGTGAAGTGATAGAATGAAGAATGAAAGGAATTCTTAAAGCTTAAAGGAGTAGTGCAATGAAAAATAACGCATCCCCTATCCAGAGGAGATCCCCGCAATCTCCTGAACGAGGCCCTGGCAGTTTGCCAGAAGCGGCTTTTACGACCCCGCAGGAAGCCAAGGCCGACACGCCCCTCCATGTATCTCTGGGCGGGGGTCGGCACGCCCTCTTCCAGCAGGCTGCCGGGGCCCAGTTCAGGAGATCACGGGCGGTCCCAGGGGTCGGACCCCCCCCGCGATCTATAACTTATTCCCTATCCTTTGAATAGGGGATGAGTTATCTTTCACTACACTAATCCTTTAAAAAAAAAAAAACCTCTTTTTAAGAGATGGCTCAGCTGAAAGCAGGACAAACTAGCTATGTATGAATTTGCAGTATGTTTATGGAAATAAGAATGCTCTCATTTTCTGACAGCAAAATAATATCTTGAAACTAGTGAGAAATTCTAACATAAAAAATCTAAAAAAGTTAAAATTTTCATTTATGTATTGTTTATTTACATAAAACCACTTTTAATAAGGGTTACATGGGATGGCAGATAGCACCCCCCTAAAACAATATTATGTATTACAGCGCACACTTTACCCTTAAAATGTGTCTTCATCTGATGCTTGATCCTGTTTTCAGTGCACGTCTCACACAGCAGCTTGTTGTTCCCCATTAAGAGCTCGACAGATGTAAACTGGTAAAGACAGGACTGTACAGAGCATTCTTTGGAGCTGGTTAGGTAGCCCTGAGAGAGTGTTTGGAAAGCATTTTGTGGGTTCTGGGATAGCACACACTTTGCATAAGAACAAGGCGGACTGTTTGTGCTGCTGACATCTTTACAAGAGTCCATACTATCTGCCACTTGATTGAGATTGATCTTGGATAAAGAGTCACTGACTGCATCAATGTCGATGTTATTATTAGTGGACTGCGGCCTCTCCAAAGTGACATGTTTTTTATGATTATTAGACTCTCTATTTGACACCGTTTGGACTGGTGAAGTTTCACAGTCTGAAGCCTCACTATCCGCATCTCCGCTGCTCTCCAGCTGGCTCTCACCATCTCTTTCACTGCCATCTGACTGGCTGCCAGTGTTAACACTCCTGGAAGTAGACTTGGATTCCAATACAAAACCATCTCTTTTATCCAGTTCACACTGCGTATTGGTTTCATCAACTGTTACAAGACTTTTACTCTTGTCAGAAGATGATTTTTGTGAAACTTTCTGTCCTTCATTTACAAGATTCTAAGATAATGACAAAGAGATAAGTATTTCCATTAAATCAACACATATGAGCAAGCATTGACATGAACAATAAGCACAGTTTCATGTGGGCTGAGAAACGCTTATGACAACTAATGGAGAACATGCCAGCCCTCCTGACATATCAGTATACACGTGTTAAAGCAGAGCTTTCTATACCACACTCCTAGTGGCCAAAATTGGAATAAGAGAAAAAAAAATGTGAGCCTTATTGCTTATAAGAGTGCTAAAAGAATAGAAGCACCAGCCAAGAATAGCAGAACCCCCTCTGCACATGGAGGCCTCCGCTAATGAAACCAGCAAACTCATAACCGATAGCAAAAAACATTGTTTGCTGTTTTGGCTACTCAGACTACAGACCTGTAGCTTCAATAGGCTACCCTTACATATTACAGACTTGTTGATATATACCTTCAGTGTCAGACTGTGAAGAGATACACTCTATTGGTAAATTAACGTTAACATTTGTCAGTTTATTCATATATAAAGGAATAAAGGAACTGCACAATGCAGGGCTCTAAGAAAAAATTTAGCTGTATTGTTATTTTTATGGGAAATAGTATTTAAAAGTTATTCCCGACATTGATGGCAAACACATGGGATATGTAATAAATCTCTGACAAATGCAGGACTCACATTTGGGACCCACACTTATTTGACGTGGCATGTGCACATTTCTCTCTAATTGTTTCTATACAAGAGAATGCTATGCATGGCTGCTTGACTGTTCCGTTAACCCTTTTTATATATGGATATGGCAGCAAGTGGGAGAGGGACCAGGGGACCTGAAGTAGGTGAAGGTCCAGAGGAAGGAACCATAACTATCAAGCATCCTGTGAAACGGACCTATCACACCAGAAATCAATCCACAGGCCTCAGCAGGAAGAAAAAACACCTGAACAAGTACTTTAGTTCACATTTGTGTTTACCTCAGTCACAAAAGTTTTTAATATGTTGTGTTACAAAGGTATAAAATGTCCTTACATTGTTGTTGACTCCAGGGTGGGTCTTGTATGTACTTCCCAGTGAGTTGTCATTACAATGAGGTAATATATTATCCTGAAAGGTATTTGCCTTTTTTACTTTTCCACATATCGAAGGTTTGGACACCTAAGGTAACAACATGAAAAAAATGGACAAGGTTTGACATTCACAGAACAACAACTGCACTTTTGGTAGTCCTAACACCCCAATCTCTGGCTGTGTGAATAAAAGTAGATTACTATGCAAAGCTGACAGTCTCTCAGGGCTAGATAACTAAAGGCTTATCTAGCCCTGAGAGAGGGCATGAATGGCAAAATCAAACGCCCACCAACGTTACACTAAACCTGCTGACAAGCGATTAACATGGATTATCTTGTAATAATGGCACATACTCAGTTTAACTACATATTGCTTGTTAGTCTCTACTGTGTATACAAGCAAGGAGGATTGCGGGAAAGTGTGTGCTCTGTGGTATGGCAACAGCAGGTCACTATTTAGAGAAATAACCAATGATCAGAGGAAACCAATACAGGGAAATTTCTCAAAAAATCTGCACATTTGTACTCATTTCCGATAGGTATGTGGAACACTTCTGATTTTACCAACTTTGCTTCCAACTTTTCTTTGTGGGAAAACCCCATTAATGCACCAGACAATGTGTGCCTACACACGCCGTCCATGTAAACCTAGTACTGACCTCTACCCACCTCTCACATTAGTAATTCTGGAAAAATGCCCTCATTGGTAAATTAACATTTGCTAAAACGCACCAAAAGCAGTAAATAAGAAGGCTCTCTTACCCTTCCCTCTATAATCGGCAGAGAAAGATCAATAAATGCTTCTTTAACAGAAGAAATCTAAAGGAGAGAAACCATAATTATTCATTTTACCATCTACACAATGCTAATGCTTATTTATAAATCTGATTCTCCAACATACAGCGACCTAAGTGTCTAAGAAACATATTACGGTTTGTAATTGTTAAAAAGGCTTCTTCACTTGGATATGAACATGTAATGCATTTTACAATACATTCATACACAGTTGTCATGTTTCCAGGAGGCACAGCCCAGAGTTAAGTATCAAGCATACCAAAAAAATGAATTATTGCTAAGGGCTCCCACAGTCACTCTAAGTGTGCAGAGTGGGTTTGATGGAAGTGCACATTATCACTCCCTAGACAGAGCATGTACCAGCTCCAGAACACTGCAAAGACACTCAAGCAATATTAACCATTATCATTCAAAATATTTGGAGGATTTGTATTGGCATTCAACACCCCACCTCAATGGTTTTTGCGATTCCTGCTTACATCCTTTACTTTCCGTAATAAAAGGGGTAATACTGATAACCAAAAGATGTAATTTAGGTTGGTGGCTTCAACACACTCTACCTCAAACAGATAAGATTGTAACGCAAACCAGGACACCTTTTATGCACAGAACATGGTACCTTTCTACTGACCTCAAGGGGAATCTTGAACACATATGCATCCATTAAGTAGCTGGAAGGTTACACTAGGGCCCAAAGTGTTTGGTTCTGATTTTGTCTGTCTGCTTTCTAGGTTTAAAGAGTACCTGCCACCAAACTAAACTTTTAATATATTGTTCCTTATGAAATTAGAAGACACTTTGCTATTTACTTGCTGTAATTTTTTTAAAGCTTTATATGATTTTAATGTGATTGATAAAACGGCCACTAGGTGGCGCTGTTCTGTTCCCTGCTGCAAGTCAAACAGTTTGGTCTCCTCCTGTCCTGGCAGGAGACCAAACTCTGAGAGCTGTGCCTCGCCATGCACGCACTTCCTAAGACTTCTGCAACATTGCGTCTGCTGAAGAATGCCCACTTTCTCCTGCCGGGAGCTCACACAATGTGAGCAATGGGAAAGGTATGATACAGAGCTTTTTAAAGCTGGGAAAACATTTTTAAGAGCAGGAGGGGTGTGAGGAGTAGTTAGGGAATATATTCTGAGTAAATTTAGAAAATATGGTTTAATGACAGGCACTCTTCAAGGACTTCTCACTTTTTTATACATACAAAAAATGCATTATACCGCACTGTATCTTTTATGTGATACACATTGGCCCTGATTTAACCCCTTAAGGACCCAGCCAATTTTCACTGTAGGACCTGGCCATTTTTGCACATCTGACCACTGTCAATTTAAACATTAATAACTCTGGGATGCTTTTACCTTTCATTCTGATTCTGAGACTGTTTTTTGTGTGACGTATTCTACTTTATGTTAGTGGTAACATTTTGTCGATACTTGCATCATTTCTTGGTGAAAAATTCCCAAATTTGATGAAAAAATTTAAAATGTTGCATTTTTTCTTTTTTACTTTGAAGCTCTTTGCTTATAAGGAAAATGAATATTCCAAATAAATTATATATTGATTCACATATACAACATGTCTACTTTATGATTGCATCATAAAGTTGACATGTTTTTACTTTTGGAAGACACCAGAGGGCTTCAAAGTATAGCAGCAATTTTCCCAAAAATTTTCAAAATCTAAATTTTTCAGGGACCAGCTGCTTTAAAGTGGATTTGAAGGGCCTTCTTATTTGAAATACCCCACAAATGACCCCATTATAAAAACTGCACCCCTCAAAGTATTCAAAATGACATTCAAAAGGTTTGTTAACCCTTTAGGTGTTTGACAGGAATAGTAGCAAATTGAAGGAGAAAATTTAACATATTTTATACTGGCATGTTCTTGTAGACCCAGTTTTTGAATTTTTACAAGGGGTAAAAGGAGAGAAATCTTCCTAAAATGTGTAACCCAATTTCTCTCGAGTAAGGAAATACCTCATATGTGTATGTCAAGTGTTCGGCAGATGCACAAGAGGGCTCAGAAGGGAAGGAGCGACAGAGGGATTTTGTAGAGTGAGTTTTTCTGAAATGTTTTTTTTTGGGGGGGGGGGGGGGGGGCATGTCGCATTTAGGAAGCCCCTATGGTGCCAGAACAGCAAAAAAAAAAAAAAAAAGACACATGGCATACTATTTTGGAAACTACACTTCTCAAGGAACGTAACAAGGGGTACAGTGAGCCTTAACACCCCACAGGTGTTTCACGACTTTTCGTTTAAAGTTGGATGTGTCAATTTTTTTCTTTCTTTCACTAAAATGCTAGTTTTCCCCCAAATTTTACATTTTTACAAGGGGTAATAGGAGAAAATGCCCCCCAAAATTTGTAACCCCATCTCTTCTGAGTATGGAAATACCACATGTGTGGACGTCAAGTGCACTGCTGGCGCACTACAATGCTCAGAAGAGAAGGAGTCAGATTTGGCTTTTGCAAATTAAAATTTGCTGAAATGGTTTTTGGGGGGCATGTCCCATTTAGGAAGCCCCTATGGTGCCAGGACAGCAAAAAAAAAAAAAAAAAAAACAAAAAAAAAACAGATGGCATACTATTTTGGAAACTACACCCCTCAAGGAACGTAACAAGGGGTCCAGTGAGCCTTAACACCCCATAGGTGTTTCACGACTTTTCATTAAAGTTGGATGTGTAAATGTTTTTTGTTTTTCACTAAAATAATAGTTTTCCCCCAAATTTTACATTTTTACAAGGGGTAATAGGAGAAAATGCCCCCTAAAATTTGTAACCCTATCTTCTGAGTATGGAAATAATGTGTGGATGTCAAGTGCACTGTAGGCGCATTACAATGCTCAGAAGAGAAGGAGTCACATTTGCAAATTTTGCAGAAATGGGGGGTGGGGGGCATGTCGCATTTAGGAAGCCCCTATGGTGCCAGAACAGCAAAAAAAAACATGCGTGGACGTCAAGGGCTCTGCTGGTGCATTACAATGCTCAGAAGAGAAGGAGTCACATTTTGCTGAAATGGGGGGGGGAGGGGGGGCATGTCACATTTAGTGCCAGAACAGCAAAAAAAAATTAATTTGTAAATACATTTCTTTGGAGTAAGGACATACCTCGTATCTGGGCGTAGATCGGCTCTGCTCACTGGTCACAGAGGAACAGGAGGGCAGTCAGGGGTCTGGAGCTTCAAGACAGCTGCCTATGGAGCCAGAACAGTGGGACTCCCCCTCAAGGGGCATTACATGGGGTATACTAATAACTAACAAGGGGTAAAGTGGGACATAAAATCATAAAACAGATTATGTTCCCAGAATGATGACCCAGAGCATAGCCAAAACTAAAAAATAGGCCCACCCCAAACCCTATGCTCTGAATCATCATTCTGGGAATGTGACGTGTGTGGCCGTCCCTAACCTGTTGCCTCAAATACGCACCCCGCTCAGGTGGAGAGAGCGCTGCGCATTTGAGGCAACATAAAAAAGTCCCCGATGATAGTGACTCAGTGACCCATGACCCATTTTTGGAAAAAATACCCCCAGAGGTCTCATCAGGTTTTTTTTTTATTTTTTTATATAAGAGTTTTTTGGGCAATTTAGTGGTTTTATGGGGTTGAAATTTTGAATGTACTCTGGACTTGGTACATTGGGGTCAAATTATGGAAAATGTAAATGAAAAGGGAAAATTTAGTACTCCATGGAAGTGTGGTACTCCCTGAAGCAAATCTTAATGCAGAGGCCCGGATGATCGGAGCAAGTGTCAAACTAAGTGGTGGTGTCCTTCCGAATCCCCCTCTTGTTACACACTCTGCATTTTTTCTGGGATCGTCCCTTCTTTCCAGTGTGGGGGACCTCACCTGGAAAGTGTTGGCCTGGGACGATCCTGGCACCTATAACTCCAGTTCCTTCGGAACTCCGGCCTGCTCTTTCCCGGTCGCCAAAGATCAGGACCTTTAGGAACTGGAGGTATGTCCCTGTGTTGCCAGCGTACTGGGACAGTACAAAAGAGTTGTACGTGGCAACCTGTACCATGCAGACCGCAACTTTTTTGTACCATACCCATGTTTTCCACATGGCGTTATATGGCTTCAGGATTTGATCGCAAAGATCAACTCCCCCCCATATACCGATTGTAGTCCAGAATACAATCGGGCTTGAGGACAGGTGTTGTCGCACCTCGCACAGGCACGGGTGAGCTGCCGTTACCATGAATAGTGGTCAGCATAAGGACATCCCTCTTATCCTTATACCTGACCAGCAATAGGTTTTCATGGGTAAGGGCACGGGACTCACCCTTGGGCATAGGTGTCTGGATCAAATTTAGAGGGAGGCCTCTTTGTTTTTTCCACATGGCCCCACAAGCGGACATGGATCTGGCGGCAAGGGATGTGAACAGAGGGATGCTGGTATAAAAGTTGTCCATGTACACGTGGTAACCCTTATCCAGCAAAGGGTGCACAAGCTCCCAAACGATTTTCCCGCTAACACCCAGAGTGGGGGAACAATCTGGGGGTTCAATACGGGAATCTTGTCCCTCATACACTCTAAACTTGTAACTGTACCCGGAGTTACTCTCACAAAGTTTAGATAGCTTCACGCCATAGCGCGCCCGCTTCGAGGGAATATACTGGCAGAAGATGAGTCTCCCCTTAAAACTGATAAGAGACTCATCGACCGAGAGCTCCCTGAGCGGTACGTAGGCCTCCAAAAATTTGGCCCCAAAGTGATCGATGAGCGGCCTCACTTTGTAAAGCCAGGGGTTGACATGCCAGACCAGACTTCCGGTTCCGGCGCTGCCATGAGCGGCTAACTGAGCTCCCACTCCTCCCGACACTTCACTGGTCTCTCTCACGGCCTGGTGACCCCTCCCGGACCCCGGTGCCCACAGATTCCCGCAATTTGAGTAAGAGCCTGTCCCGCTTCTCCTACGGGCGGTCGTCTCCCACCCGCCGAAGCCCGGTACCTGCTGGTTCGCTCTGTTCTCCTCCGGTGGCGGCCTCATCAGCCCAGCACGGCGCCCCCCTCGGGCCCGGCATCTCCTGCAGCAGAGGACGTCCCGACTGTGCCTCACACTCTGCACGTGGGGAACGCTCATATCGGAGGTACTGCTTCCCCAGCGCAGGTCAGTGTTCCCCTGCTGGCGGCCCTGTCTCCTGCTCAGGACTGTGATTCTCCTAAGGGGGCTGCTTCTCCCCTCCTGGTCTCCCCAGGGGACGCACGTGGCACCATGGTGTCCAGTGGGCCCTCTAGACCCCCTCTCTCCCAGTCTCCAGCAGCACTACGGGAGAGTCCACCCCCACCTCCTCTCCCATGTCTCCCATCACTGCCGGCCCCTCGGGCAGCCCCGAGGGCTCATCTGTCCCTGCTCTCCCCCAGCCTGCCCTCATACCACAGACCATCAACATTAAAGTATTGGCTGGACAAATTATGGCGCAGATTGTTCCGGACATACAGAAGTCCTTGGAGGCAATGCTGCAGGTGTCCTTTGATTCACTGAGAAGGGACATTTCCCAAACTAATATGTCTGTGGCTGCTGTACGCTCTGATGTTGCTGATCTCCAGGCACACCATTCTGATTTATCTAACCAAGTTGCTGACCTGGCGCAGGAAAAAGCCAACTTCTGGGCTAAACTTGATGACCTGGAGAACCGCTCAAGGCGGAATAACCTGCGTATTGTGGGGCTTTCTGAACAGATACCCTCCTCAGACCTCCAGCACCTGTGCGAGATTGAATTGACCGAGGCTTTGGGTCTGGATCATTACTGCAGGGTGGAAAGGGCTCACAGATTTGGACCTGACCTGGGGAATCGGACTGTCGCCTTGCACTCATCTCAATCTGGCCAACAGACTCGACCACGTCAGGTCATCTTCAAGCTATTGGACTATAATGACCGCCAATCCATTCTGAGAGCCTTTCGGAGACGCACTGCTCCGCGAGTGGTACGGGACTGCAGCATTCTTATTTTTGAGGATTTTTCCGCACCTGTTGCTAAGCGGCAGTTCCCTGCTATCCTGCGCATTTTCCACGATGATAGGACTTCCTCAATATATCGTACCCCGGACACAGCGGCGGCTGCACTACATAATCCTGCTGGTCAAGGTTGCCTGAGAGGGACTCAGGGGGACGCTACTGAACTTCTACCTGCCCACTCACCTGGACGTAGGAGTCCGCACCGAGATGCCTATTGATCCCTCCCATGTTCACTCATGTGCTCCTCTACATTGCAGGGCCTCCGGTTGGTGAGGGGCCTGGGTCTCCTGTGCAGACATTTCCACCTCCACTCATTTTAGAGACCCGGGCGACTTCAGAGGACCTGTGCTTTCACCTATGTTTGACCAGAGGAGATAGCGCTCCTTCACAGTGACTTTGAAGGCTAGTGGACCTGAGACTGCTGGTTTATTTTTGGTTGTTGGCTGGCTATTTGATCTGTGCATTGGGGGTGGGGGTTTTTGGTCGGGGTTCACCTAGCTAGGTTTTCACCTATATGTTTCGTCGGGGGGTTCGCATACTTTCTGGCAGAAAAAAGCGAAGTCCCGGGCACGGTGCTGAAGGTCGGTGGACGGTCATTACGCATGTGGTGCCAATTCAGTTTCTGGGTTAATTAGACCAGTTAGTGCTTAACCACTTCAAGTCCAGCCCCCTGATATCTGATCGGGCGGCAGTCACAGTCAGTGGTGGTGGTGCTGGGATCTACAGAAAGTGTGAGCGGTGTGTGAGTTGTTTGTGGGGCTTGCCTGATTGTGTGCTTGGTGTTTCCCCCCCCCCCCCCCCTTTTCGCTCTCTCCCTTCTTCTCTCTTCTCCTTGTTCCTAGAGGCATGTGGATCATCTCGTGGAATGTGAAGGGGCTTCGCTACCCTAACAAACGGATGCAGATCCTGAGACATCTGAAACGTCTTCATCCCGATGTGGTGATGCTGCAGGAAACCCACCTGGCCGCGGATGATATAACACGTATGTCCAAACTTTGGGTGGGCTCTGTCCTGGGATCCCCGGCAGTAGGAGGTAAGGGGGGCACGCTACTGCTTCTTCATAAGTCTTTTGGGGGGACGATTGAGTCTCATGAAACAGATCCAGAGAGGCGCTGGACTTGGGCCCACATACGGTTTGAGGGCCGTGACTTTAGCTTATATTGCTGCTATGCTCCTAACGGGGATAATAGACCTTACTTTCAGGCCTTAGAAGACAGACTCCTGGCGGACACGCTCCCTAATAAGATTGTAGGGGGAGATATGAATGCCGTGGCAGTGACAACGGAGGACAGGAAGGGTGGGACGGCTCACTGGACGGTTCCTCGTACGGGTGACAGGGTGTTTGGGGCCTTTATGGACTCTACTGGTCTGAGGGACGTTTGGCGGTTAATGCACCCTGATGGTAGGGACTTTTCCCACTTCTCACAAAGTCACTCCTCCTGGTCCAGCAAAGACTACCTGCTGGTTTCCCCTGACTTAGTGCCCCGGGTGGCGGACACGGACATACATACCATGGTGATCTCAGATCACTCGCCCATCTCCTTGTTTCTTGCGGACTCTTTTCCGAAGGGGACTGACTTCCAGTGGCGCTTCCCTGCCTATATGGCTAAGGATGACAATTTCGCTGATTCGTTGAGAAGCTGGTGGCAAGAGTATACTTGGGATAATGGTACTCATACTGGTAATGCTCCGCTTTTCTGGGAGTCGGCTAAATCTGTTCTGCAGGGACGTCTAATTGCCTACATGTCGACGGTAAAAAAGAAATCCCTGTTTTACTTTCAAGAGGCTAGTGCGGCTCTTCAGAAGGCCTACTCTGATTTTGTTTCTCGTCCTTCGACAACGGTGTGCCAGGCCTGGAAGGCAGCAAAGACCACCTTTGACTTGTGGTCGGAGTGGAAATGTTTGGCGACTTACTCCCGTTTTCGAGCGGAATTGTTTCGATTCGGCAACAAATCGGGTCGCCTCCTGGCACGCCTTGCCAAGGGCCGACATTCCCCCCAACACTTCTCCTCCCTAAGGGACGAATCGGGCACGTCGCACTCGGACCCCAAAACTATAAACACCCTTTTCTGCTCCTATTATTCCGCACTTTATGCTTGCTCGCCTGCTGACATGGTTTCTGGTGGGGCGTTTCTGGAGTCGGTCACCCTCCCAACTATGACCCCTGATCAGCGAGATGCTTTAAATGCAGACTTTACTGAGGAGGAGGTGCGCAATGTGATAAAATGTCTTCATAACTCCAAGGCACCTGACCCAGATGGTTTCACCGGCGAATTTTACAAAATCTTAGTGGACCAGGTGGTGACTCCTCTGACGTCCTACTTCAAACATGTTTTGCACACTGGCTCTCTCCCCCTTCACTCAAACACGGCCACGATCAAATTGTTGCTGAAGCCGGGCAAGGATCCCCTACTTACCCAATCTTACCGCCCCATATCACTAATCAATCAGGACCTCAAATTGATGTCCAAAATAATGGCAGATCGCCTCAGTGTCTCTCTCCCTTCATTGATTGGTCCCTCACAGGTGGGCTTTGTATGCAATCGCTCAGCTGTGACTAATATTCTAAAGGTCCTCGCTGTCCTGGATAGGGTGCAGCATCGTCCCGAGCCAGGTGAACATCCAGTGCTGCTGGCGCTGGACGCCGAAAAGGCGTTCGATAACGTCAAATTGGACTGCCTCGGGATGGTGTTGGACAAAATGGGTATCACTGGGAGTTTCCAGACCTTCCTGAACGGTCTATATACCTCGCCACTATCCCCGCTATTATTTAATGTGGCACTTGAACCTTTGGCCAGACATCTCGAAGATTCACCGCTTTATCGGGGTATCTCTATTCAACGCACGGAGGTCAAATTGACCCTCTTTGCAGATGACATCCTCATCTTCATTGCGGATCCCAGGGCTCGTTACTCAACGCTGATGTCAACGCTGACTCGCTTTGAGACTTTCTCGGGAAATAAAATTAACCAGTCTAAAAGTGAACTTCTATCGTTAGGAACCCCGAGATCCTCCTCCTACTGGGCTGCACTCAATATCCCCGAGGGGCTCCTTAAGACTTCTATTACGTATTTAGGAATCAAAATAGAGTCCCCGTCCTCATTGTATACATTGAACTACCCCCCACTCTTCCAACAGATTTGTGCTGAATTGCAAAAATGGAGCCACTTGCCGATCTCTTTCCTGGGCAAATGTCATCTGGTAAAGATGATTAGCTTCTCTAGGCTCCTCTATCATCTGCAGACTTTACCTATACTACTGAAACACAAGGACATCAACACTCTTAATTCAGCCTTTACTTGTTTTATCTGGTCGGGCAGGCGTCCCCGCATCTCCCTTCAAAAATTGATGTTTCACCGAGCGGATGGGGGAGTGGGCTTTCCCAACCTCTGAGGCTACAACTTATCGTGTCTCTTTAGACACGTTTTGGACTGGATTTACACATCCAACTTCCACTCCAATTTTGAGGTAGAGGCGGACTATGCGTTCCCCTGGAACTTGGTGTCCTGCTTGCACTCTAGATTATCGTGCCTGCCCGCACATATAAAATGGTCTATTCTGATTAGGGACACAGTGGTAACATGGCGGTCAGTACGCAAGGCCTACAATCTACCATTTCTCTTGTCAGGGAGACTAAACTTGTGGGGTCATCCGGAATTTCCCCACGGTAGGGAGAATGCCCTGTTTGATCAGTGGAAGCGCAAGGGGCTATGTACAGCCCGTCAACTAATGCACCCTGAGATAGGTCGGTGGTTTACCCCAAGCGAGCTCTTACAACACTTCGGCATGCCTCCCTCTCACTTTCTCCAGGTGTCGCAACTACTGTCCTTCTGTACCTCTAGACTTCGGGACCCCGTCTCTGAACTACGGTCCTCACCCCTGGAGGATTTGATAGGGACGCAGCCTACGAAGTTATCTATCTCTGCCTTGTATAGATGTTTCAACGACCGTCTTTTGAAAGTTTCTAAACACACTCTTTTTGACAAGTGGGAAGCGATCTTGAGGGACCCCGAGACTAGAGATCACATACTGGATGGATGGGCGAAGGTTAGGCAAAATATCATAAATGAAAGGTGGCGGGAATCTTACTTTAAAATGATGCACTTTGGCTATCTGGGCTTTAAAATTGCGGCCTCAGCGGCATTTCCTGACAGGATCACATCTTGCCCGAAATGTAACACTCCTGCTACTGACTTCCTGCATGGCATCTGGTCCTGTGAGAAAATTCAGCTATTTTGGAGGGCGGTGGTTGACTATATTTTCAAGTTTTGGAAGGTTAACTTGCCATTGACGCAATGTGCTCTCCTGTTCCAGTCTGTTGATGCATCCATTGTTGAAAGGGCGGGCCTGCGGTCTCTACCCAGGTTCATTCAGGTCATACTCCTGGTGGCTAAACGGAAAATTTTACGGGAATGGATCAAACCTGCAGTGCCCTCTTTGGCGGCTGTGGTAGAGGATCTCAAAGACTTTTTGGAGGTCGACAGACTGGACACGGAGAGGCATCGCGAGAGGAATGCCAAAAAGTTATTTGCTAAGTGGCAGACCTTTCTAGTTGCCCATCTCACTAAACCACAAAGAGACAAAATTGTACTGCTGTTCGGCCACATGGAATGGTACTCTTTGGCTTCCCTCAGCAACACTTTGGGCCCACTCCGCATTTCGGATGACAGGGGATGATTCTCGCGTGCCTATATCCTCTTCTTCTACAGCTACCTCTTTTGTGCTTTTCTTTGTTCCTTTCTTTCCCTTCTCCCCCTTCCCCTCCCCCTCTTTTTGTTGTTGTTGTATGGATGTATGGGTCTGTGTGTTTGGGTGGATGTTATGTGCGCTAGGGGTGGGACACCCCTGTGTGTGGTAGTGTTATTGCACTATGTCGAATACGTACTGATTTGTTTCACAGGTTTGGATTGTGATTGTATATTATCTTTGTTTTTGCGCCTCTAGGGTCCGGAGTGACCCTCTTCCTGTTCACATACCTGCATTATTATCCTGACTGCTGTTTCCTTTTATTGAAAAATTTTTGAAAATCCTTTCAATAAACAGAGTTTGAAAAAAAAAAAAAGCAGGACCAAAGGACCATAGAGAGAAATAAACAGAATGTGTTCCATTCAGATGAATTGGAGACCTTTACAGAGGTCACTCTACAGGAAGGGGGATGCTGATCTCTGCTGTGATTGGTGGGGATCCAGTGTTATCTCTCTACTGAAGTCACCTTTCATTCTGCTCTTAAAGGGGTGCTCCGGGGAAGTTAAGAAAAATAAAAATCCCCCAAAGCCACCACAATACCTGTTATGTGTCCCCTGTAGTTATCCATGTGATTTTGCCTGCTCCTGTGGCTCCTGTTGTCTCCTAAATATTCTTCTTTGCTTGCAGCCCAGACTACAACTCCCAGCAGTCAGTGCTGCTCTGTGTAATGGCAGCCAGCCAATTGCTTTTACTATCTTTGCGCATGCTGTGTTATTGTAAACACAATGAGCATCACACACTGTACATGTCTTTTCTTTCAAACTATCCTTCCCCCAGCAATAAATCATGCTATGCTCTGAATGGCAGCAGTCAGTGATCAGATCTACAGCAGGAAAAG
Organism: Hyla sarda; assembly: GCF_029499605.1. Lineage (NCBI taxonomy): Eukaryota > Metazoa > Chordata > Amphibia > Anura > Hylidae > Hyla > Hyla sarda. Next base: position 226,374,135 of record NC_079191.1, read on the forward strand.
AGCAGCGTTATGTGCTGAGGAGACACTGGGCTGTTTCTCTACCGGCAAGATCCTCACACAGGGAGGGTGGTGTGGCTGTGAAGCCAGAGAAGACAGAAATCACATGGTGTTTGTCTTCCAGGAGGTTGGGGACTAGTCTCCTCAGGGAGGGCTTTGCACAAAGACAAGGTGGAACTGATAATGACATCTTTCTCTCACTCCCTGCATGTAAGTGACAGCCCAAAAAGTGAAACTGCTCTATATAGCTAATGAATGGTATGTAGACAAATAAATAAGTTGGTGAGAGGGAAATGATGGGCTATGGTTTTAGTTCCCCGGAGTACCCCTTTAAGAAGAAAGACATTACTAAAAAGTTTTCTGTACAGAACAGGAAGTTATAGCTTGGTTTAAGCCCTATTGGCCAGAATGAAAATTGCAAGATTTCAGGATTATTATAAAATATAGACCGCAAAATGGAAAATATAAAGAAAAACATTACTAAAAACTCTTCAAAAATATATTAAACTTAAAACCCTGATTTAAACAATAGGACATTTTCTGATGGCACATTCCCTTTAAAGGGGTACTCCAGTGCTTAGACATCTTATCCCCTATCCAAAGGATATGAAATGACTACAGGGCGGGCGGCGTGTAACGTCACGCCCCTGCGTGATGTCACGCTCCGCCCCCAATGCAAGTCTATGGGAGGGGGCCTGACAGCTATTACGCCCCCTCCCGTAGGCTTGCATTGAGGGGCGGAGCGTGACATCACACGGGGGCGTAACGTCACACACCGCCCGCCCTGTAGTCACAGGTAATCAGTCCCGGAGAGAACACGCTCCAGGGACTGATTACAAACGGGGTGCCGCGTGCATTATCCCGGGGGTCCCCAGCGGCGGGACTCCCGCGATCAGGCATCTTATCCCCTATCCTTCAGATAGGGGATAAGATGTCTAAGCACCAGAGTACCCCTTTAAACTCAACTGGTCAGCCTGAAACATTCTGCATCTGCTTAGAAGCTCCTTTGTCTAAGGTTCTATTGGTGAGCCAAAGCATCTTATCCTATCTTGCCTAAATATTCTATACAGTACATGCAGTATATATATATGAATAAGCTGTCCTGTTCCCATTCACTTAAAAGCAGTAAAGATAAAAATGGCATGTGTGATTTCACAAGCGATACTCAGGATAGCCCCTCAGTTACCTGTTTCAGCACAATGAAAGATCTCATTTCAGTACAGCATTTCTTATTTGTGTGATTAATAAATTACTGTATTACTGTACGGTATGTGTAAAATGAAAAGGATGTAAGTGACAAGGAAACTTTTTGACAACCAATTGAGAGGTAGCAGCTGCAGCCCCCCGGCTGACCTTTAAGAAACTTTCCTTAGGCTCATGCTTGTGTTACTGGGATACATCTATGTATGTACAGCCTTTTAAGAGAAAAAAAAAACAAGCAGTTTGAAAATTTATTATTTGAGCAGTCAAAATGACTATTCCTGATTGGTCAATGTAATCCATGAGAAAAGGGATCTTTCACAGTACTTATGTTTATGTTATAAACATAAGCCATGATGTTAATGTGACTATAGCCATACATATAATTCTGCAAGCTGCAGGTGGGCACATTCATATTAGGCATGTTAGATTCTCTTATGTCTAAATTACTAATAAACATCCATTTTGGATATCCTGAAATAATGTATTACTTTTACAGAACGTATCATGCTGCTTAAGGCATGACTGCATTTTCTATTAGTTTTAGCATATTCTGTAACAACTGTCATTGCCTATACTTATAGGAAAGTCCTCTTTCTCAAATTATTACCGTATAAACGGTAATAATGAGATATACTTACATTTTCACATTCTTCACACATGACTGTGCTGGTTAATTCTCCAACAAATATCATGTCAATAAAATTAGCTTTTATGCCTTCTCTTCCGTAAGCTAGGGATGAAGAAACACTGATGTTTAACAAAATGACATACCTGTGTCAACACTTGGAATAATACAGAATCAGAGAATGCTTTAGTAACAAACAATATATTCACACTGACCACTAGATGGCATTAAAGAATTGCTAGGCAGCACTAGCTTAAATCATTTCAGACCCTAAAAGTATCATATGTTAAAGACAGCGTGAGGCATGTATAGCCTATGTTTCAAAAATGGGGGGAAAAAAATAAAGCATACTTGATTGGAGAATAGCAAAGAAATTATGCAAAGACTAAGAATACATATGTTTTATTTGTATAATAAAGTACCTTTGACTTTTCTCTTTGTTTCCTCATCTGCAGTTTTCGTCGTTGGGTTGTTAAATGCTTTGAGAATACCAGACTGTATACGCTGCAATGGGAGAGAAAGAATAATGCTTATAACCAGCACACAAACTAAATCCAATATAATATCCTACATTAAACATGTGCAAAACTGTATTCTTTATGTATGGAAGAATTGGACAGCACCATTAATGTTTATTTTTGATCCTTATACCAAAAAATTTGATCTATATTTTTATATTATACTAAAGGCAAATTAGGGCAACTGTGGGAGATAACATAAGAATTAACAAAATACTACACCATTTGTTTTAAAGAGGAAATTTGGCACACATTTTCAGCATAATACTAATCCAACTAATAGAAGATGTAAACATAGATCAACCAGTGTAAAGATGCTCCAGATTTTTTAACAGCATAAGCCAATGTAATAAACATGGCATCTTCAGACCTGTCTAGTCTAATTTTATACTGTCTAAGAAATAGTTTTTCTTTTAATCTCCCCCAGAGTCATAATGTATCAGTCGGACATAATACAGACAGGTTTCCAGGCTCACACAATTAAATGAAGAGGACAAATACATTGGGGCAGATAAAGTAAAACTGTTTTAATTCTTAGACAGTTTAAACAGTATAAGCATTGAACCAGCTTTATTACAATGGCTTTATAACTTTTGAAGGGTTTCTCTCTTCGGAGTGCACTTTACGGTAATGACATGTTATCTTTATTCTGTAGGTCAATATCATTACAAAGATACCCGATTTATATAGGTTTCACCTGCACTGGATGATTGCAATGCAGTAACTGCTTCCCCCTGCCAGCTACCCAGACCTTTTTCAACCAAGATCAAAATTTAACAAAGATGACACCTCCAAGGTGAAAAATGCCTTGCTAGAGAAGCTGAGAGTAAAGATGATTGACTGGCCAAGCATGACTCCAGACCTAAACCCTATTGAGCATCTGTGGGGCATCCTTAAATCAAAGGTGGGGGAGCACAAGGTCTCCAACATCCACAAGCTCCATGATGTCGTCATGGAGGAGTGGAAGAGGACTCCTTTGGCAACCTGTGAAGCTTAACGCCCAAAAGGCTTGGTTGGGGTCTATTAAAGGAATAAATAGTACATGGTTGTAGGTGTAGGCACAACACCCGACTGGTTGCAGGTGTGGAATTAGAAACCATGCAATTGGAGCCCAGTACATCACAGGCCCCAAGGTTCCATCATACTTTAATTTTTATTACTGAGATTCAGGATGCTTTTTATCATGAAGTACTATAAAACATTCTAGAAATAGTAGCCATTATCTCTTTAAACTATTAAAGAAAAATCTAGAGAGGATTTTGTAGTTGCAGATGCATTCATGATGGAGTGTAGGTATTCTGTCCAAGGTAACTAATGAACTGCAAGTTTATATTACTGGCCTCTACCATCTTCTTTGACTTAAGAGGCCAAGGTAAGAAAGTAGAGCATGTTTGCCATTCTACTGCTGGTAGATAGTACCAATAGAAACTATTTAGGGATGTCCTAATACCAATACCTGTATTGGTGGCGATACTGGACATTTGCACTAGTACTTGTCCCTCATATCTATTCCGATAGATCCTGTTAAGAGGCCAAGGTAAGAAAGTAGAGCATGTTTGCCATTCTACTGCTGGTAGATAGTACCAATAGAAACTATTTAGGGATGTCCTAATACCAATACCTGTACTGGTGGTGATACTGGACATTTGCACTAGTACATGTCTCTGATATCTATTCTGATATCTGCATGGGGTATGTGAACGTGGTTTCTTCTGTAACTGGCAGCAACTGCTCTGGCAATGTGACATCATTGTAAGCTTAGCTGGGCTGAAAATCAGAGGAGCAGCCAGAGGATAACCTGGGCGCTTGGAATGTAGAACAACCCCTGCTGGAAGGTAGGTCTCGTGTCTAGGGGGTGATTATGGGGGGCCCAGGGATATTTTGCTCTGTGGCCGGATTAATTGTAGGTATGTCCATGACCCGGAGTGCAGCCACTACTTGCTATGAAACAGGGACGGACCACTAGATAGCAGCTCTGGTGTAACCCCTACTACACCTGTATGAGGCTATGGGACATAAATGAGCACAGCTATTTTGATATGCTGAGAGCCACGGGGGTTCATAGAGGCAGGAGCCAATCTGTACAGTGGTAGTGTGTCACAGGGTGGGCTGTCACATATGTGTGACTAAATAGCAGTATACCACAGGAAGAGCAATGACAACACTACTTTTGATCATAGTCAACCGCACTAAGAGGCAGTATCTGCAGGTTAGTGCGGGTGAAGCTGCTGTCCGTTTCCCCTTAAAAAAAAATTATAACAATAAAAAATTGTATCAGGATATTGCTAGAACTATTGTCTGTCCTCATGTTTTTAACAACTGAAGAAGCTAAGAAACAGCCATACCTAGCCACTTCTTAAGAAAAGCTAAGAGCAATGAATTAGCAAAATGACATTTATGACCCCAATCATCAATACCATCAGAATCCACCTTCTAGTGTAGACTTAAGACTGGTGATATCTGGAAACAATCGTCTATACCTCAAATACCCTCTCATCGAAAAAAAGACAGTGCTGAAGACTAGTAACACATCCTGTTAACCTGTTCCACTTCAGTTCTTCAAAAGATGAGGCAAAGGATGATACATATGGTACCACAGAGTGCTATAAAACCTTTTTCATGGTCAGCCTTTCTGTGAATCTTCAAAGCAAAATAGGTTAAGAGAAAGTCAAGCAAGACAGTAGCTTTTAGAAGGTAAAATGTAGTAGAAAAATTGGCCTTAACTACAATTCCAAGTCTCCTTCAGAGCAGCTCTTATACTTGTGTGGCAAGTGGGCTCTGCAGTGCATATAATAGCTTTACAAGTAAGAAATAGACAAATTACAGGCATGTGGGGTTTCAAGGAAAGCAATTATTTAGTGTTATGTTCAGTACAATACAGGAAAGGGTCAATTGTCAGTTACAATTGAAACCTCAGGTCTCAAGGTCTGACACCTGGTTCAATTTGCTCATTTGTAAAAAGGGAAGACGTCAAGAAATACACTTGGAGTAAAAGGAATGCTAAATGAAATAAAAATCTGTTTGTCCTCGTCTATAGAGGTAAATGCTAGGCGCGCAATCTTCTAAATTGAAGTTTTGGTTCTGAAAACCATCCTTTATTAAAGAAAATTGCTTGTCCTACTGCTAAAGCGATGTGCAGCAAATATATATACAGTTATGGCCGTAAATGTTGGCACCCCTGAAACTGAAGAGTTTGAATACTTCAAGAAAATGAAGTATTTCTCACAGAAAAGGATTGCAGTAACACATGTTTTGCTATACACATGTTTATTCCCTTTGTGTGTATTGGAACTAAACCAAAAAAGGGACAAAAAAAGCAAATTGGACATAATGTCACACCAAATTCCAAAAATGGTCTGGACAAAATTATTGGCACTCTTAACTTAATATTTGGTGTCACACCCTTTGGAAAAAATAACTGAAATTAGTCGCTTTCTATAACCATCAATAAGCTTCTTACACCTCTCAGCGGAATGTTTGATCACTCTTCCTTTGCAAACTGCTCCAGGTCTCTCTTATTGGAAGGCGCCTTTTCCCAACAGCAATTTTAAGAGCTCTCCACAGGTGTTCAATGGGATTTAGATCTGGACTCATTGCTGGCCACTTCAGAAATCTCTAGCGCTTGTTGCCATCCATTTCTGGGTGCTTTTTGATGTATGTTTGGGGTCATTGTCCTGCTGGAAGACCCAAGATCTCAGACGTAAACCCAGCTTTCTGACACTGGGCTGTACAGTGCGACCCAAAATCCGTTGGTAGTCCTCAGATTTCATGATGCCTTGCACACATTCAAGGCACCCAGTGCCAGAAGCAGCAAAACAACCCCAAAACATAAATGAACCTCCACCATATTTCTGTGTTGTGTGTTCAGGTACTGTGTTCTTTTCTTTGTAAGCCTCATTCTGTTTTCGGTAAACAGTAGAATGATGTGGTTTACCAAAAAGCTCTATCTTGGTCTCATCTGTCCCCAAGATGTTTTCCCAAAAGGATTTTGGCGTACTCAAGTTCATTTTGGCAAAATGTAGTCTTGCTTTTTTATGTCTCTGTGTCAGCAGTGGGGTCCTCCTGGGTCTCCTGCAATAGCGTTTAACCCCTTAAGGACCAAGGACGTACCGGTACGTCCTTGGTCCTGCTCCCGTGATATAACGCGGGGTTACACGGTAACCCCACATCATATCACGGCGGGCCCGGCGTCATAGTGAAGCCGGGACCCGCCGCTAATAGCGTGCAGTGCCGATCGCGGCGCCACGCGCTATTAACCCTTTAGCCACGCGCTCAGAGCTGAGCCGCGCGGCTAAAAGCAAAAGTAAAAGCTGCCAGTTAACTCAGTGGGCTGTTCGGAATAGCCGCGACATCCCGAACAGCTTACAGGACAGCGGGAGGGCCCCTACCTGCCTCCTCGCTGTCCGATCGCCGAATGACTGAACAGTCAAGCGGCAGAATCATCGATCACTGGTTTCCTATGAGAAATGATAAAGATCAGTGTGTGCAGTGTTATAGGTCCCTATGTGACCTATAACACTGCAAAAAAAAAAAGTGAAAAAGTGAATGAATATCATTTAACCCCTCCCCTATTAAAAGTTTGAATCACCCCCCTTTTCCCATAAAAAAAACAAAAAATAAACAGTGTAAATAAAAACAAAAATATATGGTATCACCGCGTGCGGAAATGTCCGAATTATAAAACTATATCGTTATTTAAACCACTCGGTCAATGGCGTGCGCGCAAAAAATTCCAAAGTCCAAAATAGTGCATTTTTGGTCACTTTTTAGATCATTTAAAAATGAATAAAAATCGATCAATAAGTCCTATCAACGCACAAAATGGTACCGTTAAAAACCTACAGATCACGGCACAAAAAATGAGCCCTCATACCGCCCCATACACGGAAAAATAAAAAAGTTATAGGTATCAGAAGATGACAATTTTAAACGTATTCATTTTTCTGCATGTAGTTATGATTTTTTCCAGAAGTACCACAAAATCAAACCTATATAAGTAGGATATCATTTTAATCGTATGGACCTACAGAATAAAGATAAGGTGTCATTTTTACCGAAAAATGTACTACGTAGAAACGGAAGCCTCCAAAAGTTACAAAACTGGGTTTTTTTATTTTATTTTGTCGCACAATGATTTATTTTCCGTTTCACCGTAGATTTTTGTGCAAAATGACTGACGTCATTACAAAGTAGAATTGGTGGCGCAAAAAATAAGCAATCATATGGATTTTTAGGTGCAAAATTGAAAGAGTTATGATTTTTTAAAGGAAAGCAAAAAACGAAAATGCAAAAACGGAAACCCCCCCTGGTCTTTAAGGGGTTAATTTCATTTACATGTCGATGGATAGTTTGCGCTGACACTGATGCTCCCTGAGCCTGCAGCACAGCTTGAATATCTTTGGAACTTGTTTGGAGCTGCTTATCCACCATCTGGACTATCCTGCGTTGACACCTTTCATAAAAATTTTTCTCTTCTGTCCATGTCCAGGGAGATTAGCTACAGTGCTATGTGTTGCAAACTTGTTGATAATGTTGCGCACTGAGGACAAAGGCAAATCTAGATCTCTGAACATTGTAACATTGAGATTGTTGATATTTTTCCACAATTTTGGTTCTCAAGTGCTCAGACAGTTCTCTTCTCCTCTTTCTGTTGTCCATGCTTCGTGTGCCACACACAGACACACAAGACTAAGTGAACTTTTCTCCTTTTTATCTGCTTTCAGGTGTGATTTTTATATTGCCCACAACTGTTACTTGCCCCAGGTGAGTTTAATGGAGCATCACATGCTTGAAACAATCTTATTTTTCCACAATTTTGAAAGGGTGCCAATAATTTTGTCCAGACCATTTTTGGAGTTTGGTGTGACATTATGTCCAATTTACTTTTTTTCCTCCTTTTCTGGTTTAGTTCCAATACAAACAAAGGGAATAAACATGTGTATAACAAAGCATGTGTTACTGCAATCCTTTTCTGTGAGAAGTACTTAATTTTCTTGAAAAATTTCAGAGGTGCCAACATTTACGGCCATGACTGTAAATGAAGAGGTAGGTGACTGTACTGATCACAGAGCCTTATACATTGGTGCAACATATAACATTTCATCCACTTTCCCAAAGCCATTCAGATAAAGTGTCATTTTCAGGTAACCAGTTTTCAGAGTATTTTGTATCTTAAAGTGTTTGTCCAGTTTAATAGTGGGTCCTCTGTTCATGATCTTTCTATCATGTCTAAAGTGGAGACCAGTAAACAGGTGTCTCTCTCTGGAGGACCTTTCCTGCCCTGCATTGCACAGACAACCTATTAAATACGTTTAGTGAATGAGCACTGAATAGTGTTTAATTTTCCCTGTGGTGGTGCTGTAGGGAAAGTGAACAACTACTGTTAGGTTTCCAATAGATAACAGATGATTGCTGGGGGACATTTTTGTGGACAGCATATTGTCAGGGGACCTTCCTCACAAGTTAAGTTTGTCAAAAGCAGAGAACCCCTTTAACAATTTATTGCATTTAAAAGTAGCAAAATCTAACCATAGTGAAAAACTATATAATGAGATCTCACCCAATAAAATGTGATCTGTATTGCAATAAATCATATATAATTTTAAAAAAATCTAACCCTTTTTGCAACATAAGGACACAATCATCAAAATATGAGTTATGTACAGCAGCCTTTATTCTGCAAATGAAGTACTCATTTAGGCTAAAATGATGCCTTTTGTGAAACTAAACTAGTAAAAGTAAAGCTTTATCCCTCTGAAACTCTACATTTAGATTATGGAAGTTCGTATGCTCATAGCAGTCCCCGGAGAGGTCTTCTTCCTGCTTCTAGGGGTCACATCAGCTGGCGATAGGCTGAGTGGCAGTGTGATGTATTGGGACCAGAAACCAGGAAGAGGGCAGGGCCTGGGCCCAATATATCACACTACCGCCCAGCCTATTGCCTGCAGAGGCAGGACATCGTTGTTGGTTTTAAGATGGTCAAGTATGCTCTTTTTGTTAGAAGAGTTTACATTATTTTTTATTACTAAAGATGTCACACCAACTGGCCTGTAGTTACCAGCTTCTTCTCTGCTACCTTTTTTTTTTTGTGGATGGCCACAACACTGGCAATTCTCCAGTCATCAGGAACATTCTCTGTTAAAAAGGTATGGTTATACAGATCGGTCAGATCATCACAGATCAGAGAACTCTGGGTTGGATGCCATCTGTACTAGAGCTGGGTGGTATGACCAAATATGTGTATCACGGTATTTTTGTAACTTATGGCGGTTCCACGGTATATAACGGTATTTCTTTCAACCCCCCCCCAATCATGTTACCAGCCAGCGCTGTTCTGCTCCCCCCAAATCATGTTACCCGCCAGTGCTGTTCTGCTCCCCCCAAATCATGTTACCCGCCAGCGCTGTTCTGCTTCCCCCCAATTAATTATCAGCCCAGCGGGGTACTACTCACATGTCACCTGAAAGCACTTCCCTCCTCCTCTTTGTTGCGGGCTGCCGGCGCTGGAACTCTATACTGTACGCCAGTGGTCTCCAACCTGCGGACCCCCAGCTGTTGCAAAACTACAACTCCCAGCATGCCCGGACAGCCAACGGCTGTCCGGGCATGCTGGGAGTTGTAGTTTTGCAACAGCTGGAGGTCCGCAGGTTGGAGACCACTGCTGTACGCTGTATCCCTATGCCCGGGCTGCAAAAGATAAACAAAATAAACTTTAACTTACCTACGTCGGCCTCACGCTGTTCCTGGGGACTGGAAAGTCTGAGAGACGTCAGCCTATCACCGGCCGCAGCGATGTCCCGCCCAGGCCAGTGATAGGCTGAGCCCACTGTCATGTAAGAAGCCGGCTTCTTACATGACAGTGGGCTCAGCCTATCACTGGCCAGGGCGGGACATCGCTGCGGCCGGTGATAGGCTGACGGCTCTCAGTATAGAGTTCCAGCGCCGGCGTCCCGCAACAAAGAGGAGAGGGCAGTGGTTGCGGGTGACATATGTGAGTAGTACCCCGCTGGGGGGGAGCAGAACAGCGCTGGGAGAGACAGGAGAGAGCACAGAGGGGTACTATCAGACAGGAGAGAGCACAGAGGAGTCCTATCCGACAGGAGAGAGCACAGAGGAGTACTATCAGACAGGAGAGAGAACAGAGGAGTCCTATCAGACAGGAGAGAGCACAGCGGAGTAATATCAGACAGGAGAGAGCACAGAGGAGTCCTATCAGACAGAAGAGAGCACAGAGGGGTCCTATCAGACAGGAGAGAGCACAGAGGGGTCCTATCAGACAGGAGAGAGCACAGAGGAGTCCTATCAGACAGAAGAGAACACAGAGGAGTCCTATCAGACAGAAGAGAACACAGAGGAGTCCTATCAGACAGGAGAGAGCACAGAGGAGTGCTATCAGACAGGAGAGAGCACAGAGGAGTGCTAGTCCACCCTCGCTTACTGGACACATGCCTGTGCTTCAGCTTGGACAAAGCCATGATTTTATAAGCCACAATTTCATAAAAAAGGAAATAACATTTTCTTATGAAGTATATTAGTAAGGTAAATTTTTAGTCAAGTTGTACATAATATAAAAAGTTTTTGAATCTGACAGTGCCCATTTAAATACTGTTCTCTAAGCACTCTTTCCCACTGTTATATCCCATATATATATATATATATATATATATATATATATATATATATATATATATATAAAATAGTCATTAAAGGGCTTGGAGCAGAGTGAGCACTGGTCTCGGTAGTTGAAACCCTGTGATTGCCTTGCCATTGACTGCACAATCTACAGGGTTTCAATGGTTACAATAGGTGAAATCATGGCCTCAGAGCCTGCCATATATACGGAAGCCTATGAGGCCCAGACACTGCCTTTGTGTCACAAGCTAAGTGTCAGTGTAAGGGTATATTCACACGGCAGAATTTCCGCACATCCACACCAATTCCATGTCGGCATTCATTTAGGTGGTTTCTGGCTTGTGCGTATTTCGTGTGGAATCCACATTTTGAAATTCTGAAGTGTGAATGGGAGTGCGGAATCCCATTGAAGTCTATTGGGCTTTAATTTGATGCAGAATCTGTGCGTAATTCCACATGTAGAAATTTTGCCGTATGACTATACCCTGATATTACAGCAACAGCACCACTGTACTACTACTTCCACTGATTTCGATCGTATTCATATCATGGCAGCTCTGGAAATGCACACAGTCCCCTAAAACCATACTAGCAAATGTGTACTAGAAATAGTGTTCCTTCCTTTCTAAACCCTGCTGTGTGCCCATACAGCAGCTTATAGTCACATACGGGGGAACTGCTGTACTCAGAAAACATTTCAGAGCAAATTTTGGGGTGCTTATTGCTCTATATTCCTTTGGGAAAATTAGAAAATTTAAATGGGCACTTTCAGATCCAAAAACTTTTTATATGTTGTAACTGATGTAAATTGCAATATGTCCGTTTTAATAATTTAGAATATATCATAAGGAAAATTGCCCCTGAAAATCCCTCCACTAGGGTTCCACATTCCTACTGGGACACTAACCAGTCCTGCAGCAGCATCATCTTGTCCACGAGTCATGGACAAGGGATGACTCCTGGACAAGGCTGCATGAGCAGACACATCAATCACTTTCCACCACCACAAGGGTGGGACATGCCCCTTGCCTTGAGAGGATTTCTAACACTTTGAGCTAATAAAGAAAGGTATTTTTATAATTTAATATAGGTGATAGAGGCATGTATAGATATACATGGTCAGGATTAGGTATTGAGTAACATTTTTTCAGTGGGATCTGACATGTACATTTGGAGAGCAGGAAACTTGCAAAGCTGACTGTGATGTCATCCCTGGCGACCTCTGCGACCCAGATATCATGTTTACAGGAAGTTATTTATGTAAATAAACTAACACATAAGAAAAGCAGCAACAGAGAATGCCAAGGGGCAAAAAAAAAAGAAAGTTTGGTGGAAACAATTAAAGGGGTACTCCGGTGCTTAAACATCTTATCCCCTATCCAAAGCATAGGGGATAAGATGCCTGATCGCGGAAGTCCTGCCTCTGGGTCCCCCGGGATCATGCATGCGGAACCCCGTTTGTAATCCGACCCGGAGCGTGTTTGCCCCGGGTCTGATTATGGTTGACCGCAGGGAGGGCGGCTCCGCCACTCAATGCAAGCCTACGGGAGGGGGCGTGATAGCTATCATGCCCCCTCTCGTCGGCTTGCACTTAGGGGCGGAGCGTGACGTCACACGGGGGCGGAGGCGTGATGTCACACGCCGCCGGCCCTGCGGTCGCCGGTAATCAGTCCCGGAGCGAACATGCTCCGGGCACTGATTACAAACGGGGTGTCGTGTGCATGATCCCGGGGGTCCCCAGCAGCGGGACTCCCGCGATCAGGCATCTTATCACCTATCCTTTGGATAGGGGATAAGATGTTTAAGCACCGGAGTACCCCTTTAAGGGAATATGAGGGATTACATATTTTGGTCTATATCAGCAAGAACAAAGGGTCGGACAACCCCTTTAAAGAGCTTCTATAGGTTAAAAATATGAACACAGCGGGATCAATGCTTTATACTGGTGGCTAGAGGAACTGATGACATTTAAACTTTGAAGACCTTACCAAAACATTTTAAATTGTGTCATCAATGTGATCCCACGAAATTATGCATCAGAGGCATTGAAAAACTTTATATAGGGATTAGGGGAGGAGACCTAAAAAGAATTCTAGCTCAGAAAGAGAGCAGGTGGATAGTAACCCTGGGCACGATGGAACCTGTTGACGAACAGCTTAGTTTCACGGCATTCTTGTAAATTTTTGCATTGTATCCATACGATTTTAATGCTCTCTTTTATTTATTTTTATTTTTGTGTATATTGTATGACCCTGACGTATACCTCATCTTATTCATCTTTATTATTGCCACTTGTGAGAATACCTGAAGACAATCTTCTAAGAAAGTGGTGTCACCTTGGAAGGATACGATCCCCCTTGCAGCAATTTGCCATTATTTAGTTCTTGTTTATCGTTCCCTTTTTTCTTTTTATGAATTTTCCACGTTGTATTGTAAAGCACATGAACACATTATAGTAATTTTATATTTTTATGAATTGTAGTATTTTAAATATATTTATTTGAATAGAATTTTGATAAATTAAGCACTTTAAAGCACTTTCTATTCATAATATACTATCTTAAAATATGTATATTATCATAATTTTGTTTTTGCACTTGTCATAATTATGTATTATTATTATATTTTTCACCCTCACTTATACAGTTTTGTATCACTATGAATTATCAAGTTAGTAATTTTGTAGGAGTCTATAATCATGAAGCTTTTCATACTTTTATTATTTGTAACCATTGTGAGAATTATACTATAGACTTAATATCATATGGTTACTTTCCATATAATATTTCTTTCATAATTGCTTATTTTTTTAATTTAATCTAAAATTATTTACTCTGTAATGATAATGAATTGCTTGTATATTTAGTTGAGGTTTCACATGCACATTGCACTCTCTAAAGTGTGTTTCAATGATAGATCTTGGAGTAAAATGCACTATGACTTACTTTCAGTAGATGGCAGCAGCAGGTTGATATTGGAGCGTGGGTTGCGCTGCGCGCATGTGCCGGGACGTCCGGGCATGGCATCTCATCCCCAGGGTGTCAGTAGGCGCAGTGCGCAGGTCCGGATATGATGTGTCCGTGACCTGGGTGCTGTTTGTCATGACGCGGCAAGGGATGCGAGAACTAGTTGTTCCGGGACCAGGTGCATGCGCCGTCAAGCGCATCCCTCGCTACAGGTGACGCCACTAATAATAGTTAGTGGCATATATAAGTAAGAGATGATAGCCTCAACATAGAGTTCCTTGAAAAAGTCATTCTGACGAAACACACGTCGGAACTGGCAGTGATATGTCTACCATGCTTGGCTAATACTATTAAGATATACTGGCTATAGATTATGTGATCCAGTGAGGACCTTGGTCCCCTATTTTCAGTGCATTTTACTCATTACAGCAGTGCAATTGAAAGCATAGGAGTGCTCCCCATTTTTTTACTATTAACTTTATGGTTTATTATTATTATTGTGAGACTCAATATCTGCCATCAGTTTTGTTTTTAAAGTGTCTTTATATTTCCTGTCCATTGGTGGTATTGTTTATTTATTCAAAATAAAGTTTTCTAATTGTATCAGTAGCAATGCTTTTTTTTTTTGCTGCAAATGCCAATAATATACATATAGCAAATAATGCTAAACAATGACTACTGATTGCAGTATTTTGTGAGGAACTAAATGTTACTGACTACAGGGCAGCAATCTTAAAATAACTCTTCAGTGCTGTGTTTTGTGGAGAATTGTGATCCATTAGTGGATAACCTCTATTCTATTGGATCTAAAGTAAATAATTTGCCAAGGAGATAATCGATAGGCAATTCACTGAGCTGAATAACCTCAATGGGTTTAGGGCCGTAATTGACCCCCTCTGGTGGGATTAGGGAGATAAACAATTTATTTAGGTCAAACAGAAACAGAGATTTTGAATAGTAATGGGGGAGGGGAGGACAAGCAGCAGTAACCAATACGGTCCTATCCTATATGAAAGTGGTTAGAACAATACATTAGTGACATCAGCTGTCTATAAAACAAGTCTGTCGCTCTGTAACAACCAAGGACAGCACAGAATAAATCCGCATCAAAGTAGTACAATTTTCACTCTACAGATTAAAAACATTGATACAGTAATTCCAGTAATTGCTTATTAAAAGTGGAATTTTTAATCACAGCATTACTATGCAGATTGTGCAGGTCACTATAGCCAACAAGAAGCCATAATATTATTATATAGTAGTACAAACTGGTAAAACAAACAATATGTCATATGTGAAAACTTGAATGGATTCCTTCAAGTAATAAAAAAAAATAAAAAATAAAAAATAAATGTGCCATATAAACAAGGATATAAATTGACATTTTCTTAAATTTTTTTCTGGCACCAGACATTCACGGTATGCAGGGAGTGATTTCCTTCTGTACTTTCTGCAGTTCAGCATACAGTCCAAAATGACATATACCACTGTCTGCTTCTCAGCGCTTTCAGAAACTGCCCCCTCCACCTCCTCATAGTCTGCTCCACGCACAATATACAAATAGGAGAGAAAACCATGCATTTGCGTTAAGAGGCACGCTATGAAACAACCCATGAACTTTGTACATTATGAGGGAGATCTATCAAAACCTGTCCAGAGGAAAAGTTGCTGAGTTGCCCATAGCAACCAATCAGATCGCTACTTTCATTTTCTAGAGGCCTTGTTAAAAATGAAAGAAGTGATCTCATTGGTTACTATGGGCAACTGGACAGTTTTTCCTCTGGACAGGTTTTGATGAATCTCCCCCTATGGGTGGTCAATCATCTAGGGGGCATCACCATGAACAATATACGGAATGTTATTGACTGCATTCTAATAGAAGTCACATGAGTCCTTTCCTCAATGGGAGGGGGGACCTACACAAGCATATTTTAATATTATGGTAGTTTGAGTATAATGTTTCCATTAATAGCACCCCAGCACCACCATGCTCACATAAATAAAGCCATGATGCAACTGACTACCCTGATGTTCAAAACTGCTAGGTAGACCTTAAGGGGTACTCCGCCCCTAGACATCTTATCCTCTATCCTCAAAGGGGACCAGCCGATGGGACCTCCTGCGATCTCAGTGCAGGCACGTGGTGTTCTGAACATTAGGTTTAGAACACTGGGTTCGGACAGCCGCCTTTGTGACGTCATGCCACACCCCCTCCATTCATGTCTATAGGAGGGGGCGTGAACGCCGTGCGCCTGCACGGAGATCGTGGGAGGTGCCAGCGCCGGGACCCCCGTGATTAGACATCTTATCCCTTATCCTTAGGATAGGGGATAAGATGTCTAGGGTGGGGTACCCCTTTAAAGGGGTTGACTGACTTTTTTCTTCTTATTGGAACAGACTTGGATTTGTAATCACTTCCATTCCCTTAGTTGTTTCCGCCGACCTTTTTTTGTCTTTGTGCACCTGGGCATCCTCTGTTGCTGCTTTTCTAATTCATATAAAGATTCCAGTTGACATCACAGTCTCCTGCAACACACCCTCCTGTCTGAATGTGGCTCCACCTACTCTACCCCTAAACAGGGAAAAGCAGTACTCTATGTTCCCTCAAGTGTATGTTTGACAGCAAACATCTCAGAAAAAAGTGGATCTTAGTCAGGCGCAGCTACAGTAGAAGACAGATGACGATATACGGGGATTCACTTCATAAGGTTTATTTAAAGGCACAACAGCAATGTGTTTCTAGCCCACAAAGGGCACTTCCTCAGGCAATGTGCCTGAGGAAGTGCCCTTTGTTTGCAAGAAACGCGTTGCTGTTGTGCCTTTAAATAAACCTTATGAAGTGAATCCCCGTATATCGTCATCTGTCTTCTGCTGTAGCTGCGCCTGACTAAGATCCACTTTTTTCTGAGATGTTTGCTGTTATTACCAGCCGGTGAGCGAGGACCTGACCGGAGGATCTAGGCTGCAAACAGATGTCATTTGTCTATACACTATATGGTGTTGTGCCCTTGGCGCAACATCTTGTGGTAAGTGTAAATCTTTACATTTTGCCAAAAATCTTTTAAAGTATCACACTAGGGGCGCGTGTGTCTTTTTTCTCTTTTATCCTACTCACATGGTGGCTCAGTGGTTACCACTGTTCCCTGGGGTTCTTGGTTCAAATCTAGCTATATTTTAATAGAGAAATATAAGCACTGTTAGTACGGTGTATAATGGCTTAGTGGTTAGCACTGTTGAATTGCAACACTGGGGATCAAATAGATTATCCATTTATGATGATGATTTTATTGCTTACATTTTTATGAAATTTTTTCCTCTTTACTAAAATATTGTGTAAAGTTAGGGAAGCATATGCATGGAGACAAGACTAAACCCATCACCCACAAAAGTCAATGCAATGCTAATTTATTGAAAGTTCCAGACAACCCCTTTAAAATGTCGTAAAAGTCCTAGTTCTAAATTTACTTTTTACTTCCGTCATTATTTTGCTTTCTAGCGCATATAAAAGTATATATAATGCCTACAGTTCTGCACAAATTTTTCTAAGAAGTTGCACAATAATATAAAAACAAATGTAACACATGTAGTACAGACAAAGGAGGTTATCTTAATGTGTTACTGAATTTATGTACTACATAGCCAAAACATCAAACATTCTGATAAAGTCTGATCTGTCCGTTCAGGACATCTTAAGATGTGCAAATGAAGCAATGACAAACTACACAACAGGATAGTAAATGTCTTTTAAAGCATCCTGGTGGCAGACATATTGCTGTGGGCATTCTTACATCAAGAAACACATGGTTGTGACACTCCACTACAATTGCATGGTTCACAGCTGTGGATTTCCCATGGAGGACAATGCAGCCACAGCTAAGGTACTGCTGGGTTAGATCGACAACTGTCAGTGCTCAAGGGCCTTGACATACCCCCAGAGCCGACATCCTATTTTTGTCACACCGTCTATTGCCATGAAAAGAGGGCTAGAGAAAAAAAAATAAGAAGAGAGCTGAGCTTTTAATAGTGCTGCTACCCTGCTGTGCTGCCCTGGGGTGATAAAGAGGATGCTCATACTAATGTACCATTATTGTAAAATAGGCTCTGTAATTGTGGCAGAGGGTGGAATCCAACCTTTAGCTGACCAGTATTGGCAATGTCTCCAACACAGGCACAAAGCCCTGTTTCAAATGACTCATACACGGGTGACTGCAGAAGTTTAGTATGTAGTTTTCTGACAGACGTCAAGATCACTGGAAGCATAAATGGGGTCACCAGCCATTCTTTTCCTCAAGTTCACAAACCGTGGAGGTGACCTCGGAATAGCTATCAGCATGTAACTCAACAAAGCCATGTTAGAACACACAGAACAGGCAGATGATAAAACAGGTGAATGCATTCAGTTTACCACAGTATAAATGTAGAAATGGCCATATACACATATCAACTTCTGGTTTATGGAACACAATTACAATTGATTTGTGCTTAAATATAACATTTCAAATATTTTGTTTTACCGAAATGAAAACTAACAAATGTAGCCTCTGTGGGGCTTTAATTTATAAAGGGGTAGTCAGGTGGAAAACTTTTTTTTTTTAAAATCAACTGGTGCCAGAAACAGGGCTGTGGAGTCGGTAGATAAATGTTCCAACTCTGACTCCGCAGTTTTTTGTACTTCCGACTCCTCTGTATTAATATGTGAATGTATTTATAAACACGTACAGTTGAATCCAAGAAGCTGTTCCACCAAGTTCTTCTTGGCTCTTCTAGCAGAGAGGTAGTTGGGCAGAAGCTGCTGCCTTCTCCTTTTTGTGTGCTGATCTGCTGCTGAAGATAGGGCAGTGGGAGAATCCAGGAAGGGGCATTTATTATAAAACATGATTTCCCTAGTAGAATCCCATAGTCACGTTTAAAGTTTAAGCTAACAATCGGAGTTTACAAGTTTTTATAGCCTTAGCTGAATGGCAGCAGCTTTTCCAATGGTTTACAACTTCAATCTTGAACTATTGACCCTCCATTCCCTTCACTTATACAAGTGTCTCTAGTCCTGCAAAAAACATATTTACTTAATCCCTTATCAGTGAGAGGATAGGTTACCCATGGGTTCCCTGTAACAGCAGAACACAACACTATGGAAAGTATAAGTATTGCCGCTCCTAATTGTGCGTTGCGTGCCATATAGTGAAGCACATGAAAAGCATGCTTCTTCACGGTCACTTAAAGTGTTTGTTTTGCAGTTACGTGAGGCACTGCATGCATTGGTCTTTATTCTTACAGTAGAGAAATCATTAATTATAACTTTTTGTGAATTGGGACATTTAAATTTGCTTTTTTTTTCATTCCAATCTAAATTTCGTAGGAGTCGGAGCATTGTTTACCGACTCAGACTCCAGGTACCCAAAATTTTGTTTGACTCCTCGACTCAGACTCCACAGCACTGGCCAGAAAGTTAAATAGATTTGTAAACTACTTCTATTAAAAAATCTTTATCCTTCCAGTACTTATTAGCTGCTGAATACTACATGTGAAATTATTTTTCTTTTTGGAACACAGAGCTCTCTGCTGACATCACGAGCAGAGTGCTCTCTGCTGACATCTCTGGCCGTTTTAAGAACTTTTCAGAGTAGGAGAAAATCCCCAAACATATGCTGCTCTGGACAGTTCCTAAAATGGACAGATGTCAGCAGAGAGCTCTGTGTTCCAAAAATAAAAGAATTTCCTCTGTAGTATTGAGCAGCTAATAAGTACTGGATTAAGATTATTTAATAGAAGTAATTTACAAATCTGTTTAACTTTCTGGCACCAGTTGATTTAAAAAAAAAAAAAAAAAAAGTTTTCCACTGGAGTACCCCTTTAAGGGGTTAGTAAGGTAAAAGACTACATGGAGTGTTATATATGTATATTTTTTTTATAGAAGTTATTTACAAATCTGTTTAAAGGGGTTCTCCGCTGCACTGCCTCCCAGAGCTCCGCTCGCAGCGTCCGGAAGTTTATTAGTCCGAACGCTGTGTGCGGGCTTCCGTGTTCGAGGCCGCCCCCTCGTGATGTCACGCCACCCCCTCAACGAAAGTCTATGGGAAGGGGGCATGAGAGCGGTCGCGCCTCCTTCCCATAGACTTTCGTTGAGGGGGCAGGAGTGACATCACGAGGGGGTGGCCTCGAACACGGAAGCCCATGTTCTGATCTAAATGGATAGCATCATTTTGGATTTATTGGTGAATGATGGAAGGTAACCACTCTCACTTCGTGCACAAGATCATCTACAGACCACACTAAAGTCACCAAGGTCAAGATAAAGTCATTCCGAAAATCCAAAATGTTTCCATTAATGGTGTAGACATCAGCTGATCAGGGTTTGTTTAGTTTTTTTTAACTACATATCATATAGAACTGCGGCACCAAAGCCTTTAGCTATGAACTGAAAAACAAGAAAAGAACTTACCTTTGTTTCTTCTAACCGCAAAGCATCCAGCAAATAGTGAAGTAGTTCCTGGCTATCTTGTTGCTGGAAGGTTTTAAATCGAGGGGCTCTATAAAAGAAATTCACAGCAGGTTCAATATCAAGGAACGGTCATACGCCATCAAAGCTTTATGAGTATACTTATAATACAAGACAACTAGCAGAAATCTTTACAGATGTCGTGTAAAAACAGACTTCTGGTACTTGTGGTAAATTCAATCTCTATACAAAATATTTTTTGGGACAATAAGTTGCACTAGACTGTAGGGTGCACCAAAGTTAAAGGGGTACTCTGCTGCTCAGCGTTTGGAACCAAATGTTCTGAACGCTTAGAGCTGGCACCGGGAGCTCGTGACGTCATAGCCCCCCCCCCCCCCTCATGACGTCATGCCCCACCCCATCAATGTAAGTCTATGGGAGGGGGCGTGACAGCCGTCATGCCCCCTCCCATAGACTTACATTGAGGAGCGGGGCATGACATCATGAGGGGACAGGGCTATGACATCACAAGCTCCCAGAGCCGACTCTAAGCATTTTGTACCAAACGCTGAGCAGTGGAGTACCCCTTTAAGAAAACAGAAAACACAAAAACACAACCTTTATAACTAATAAAAACCATTGATGGTGGTCTAAAGTACTGAATGGGGTTATTGCCATTAGTTCTGGTGGTTTAGTGTAGAAATGGGGGCTCATATTTTATTTCCCAGTAAAAATTGTATTCACTACCTGGTGGTCTAGGATGGAAGAGGGTTGTATATATTTTGTTTTCTTGTGACGCAAGATAAAATAAAAGGCTTATACATGGTGATCTAGGGAACATGATGGCATTAACCTTTTGTATTCTGGTAAGTAAAAGAAGTGGTTAATTACTCCTAATCTGGGGGTCCAAGCAATGGGTACATGAAAATACAGATGATCATTATAATTGCCAGTGGTAAACTTATACCAGCCTCCTGATGTAAATACTGGCTGAGCCAGTGGTGCGCATCAAGAGACCGAAAAGAACCGGAATCCTCTCAAAACAATCTTTGGCATTTTTATTGTGGAATTTTTAATAAACATGCCCAAAGAATCTTTTGACCAATTTGCTGGAAATATCATTTGTACCTTATATAAAGATTTTGGTTTAACACTGCATACCACATTCCTCAGTATAATTCAATAACATAAATAAGACGTGTGACAATAAGCACACTCAAGGCTACTGTGACCCTAGTGGTTACTTCCATAATGTTACACAATGCAACCATCCAGCTGCATGGATAACAATTGTGTTTACTAATAGAAAATTCTTCTTATTTAGGGTTAAATTCCACAGGGTTATACACTCCCAGATACACTGTTGCAGCTATAAAAGCATATTACAAAATTATCCCATATTCGACCCGGAAAGTGAAATAAGGCTATGAATAAAAGTAGTGAATTTGACCTGGCAAGCTGTCTTGTTTTTGTGCAATTGTATGCAAGCCCCTACAGCTTACTGCCAACAAACACTTCATCACAGCAGCATTTCTCTAGATCAGTGGTGGGCAACCTTTTTTTTCAACTGAGCCAAATATCGCCAAAACCACGATTGAAATTTATTTTGAGAGCCAAATTTTTAAAACCGATAATAAATAGGATAGTACACTGTTTTTAGTTTCAATAAGTTTTTATTATAAGTGGGGACAAGGGGGGGTCCTGTCATTTGCCCCCACATATAATGCCCCCCTGCCATGTGCCCCTCATATATAATGACCCCCTGTCATGTGCACCTTATATATAATACTCCATGTCCTGTGCCCCTCACAATATAATGCCCCCGTCATGTGCCCCCACATATAATGACCCCCTGACATGTGCCCCTTATATATAATACCCCATGTTCTGTGCCCCTCACAATATAATGCCCCCTGACATGTGCCCCTCACTTATAATGCCCCCTGTCATGTGCCCCCACATATTATGCCCCCTGACATGTGCCCCTCACATATACCGTATATGCCGGCGTATAAGACGACTGGGCGTATAAGACGACCCCGAACTTTCACAGTTAAAATATAGAGTTTGGGATATACTCGCAGTAAAAGACTACCCCTCCTACCGTGATGTACGGTACCTTGTAGTCCCCCCCCCCCCCCCCCCCCCATTAGGTAGGCAGTATAGTTTCCCCCACATTAGGTAGGCAGCATGTTCCCCCACATTAGGTCAGCAGCTCCCCCACATTAGGTCAGCAGTTCCCCCACATTAGGTCAGCAGCTCCCCCACAATAGTAGGCAACTCCACCACAATAGTTGGCAGCTTCCCCCCCCCCCCCCACACACAATATTAGGAAGTTCCCCCACAATAGTAGGCAGCTCCCCCCCCACAATAGTTGGCAGTATAGTTCCCCCACAATAGTTGGCAGTATAGTTCCCCCACAATGGTAGGCAGCTCCACCCCACAATAGTTGGCAGTA
This sequence comes from Hyla sarda, assembly GCF_029499605.1. NCBI lineage: Eukaryota > Metazoa > Chordata > Amphibia > Anura > Hylidae > Hyla > Hyla sarda. The sequence continues at coordinate 226,396,969 of NC_079191.1, forward strand.
TAGTTCCCCCACAATAGTTGGCAGTATAGTTCCCCCACAATAGTTGGCAGTATAGTTCCTCCACAATGGTAGGCAGCTCCCCCCCACAATAGTTGGCAGTATAGTTCCCCCACAATGGTAGGCAGCTCCCCCCCACAATAGTTGGCAGTATAGTTCCCCCACAATGGTAGGCAGTATAGTTCCCCCCACAATAGTTGGCAGTATAGTTCCCCCACAATGGTAGGCAGCTCCCCCCTACAATAGTTGGCAGTATAGTTCCCCCACAATAGTTGGCAGTATAGTTCCCCCACAATAGTTGGCAGTATAGTCCCCCCACAATGGTAGGCAGCTCCCCCCCCACAGACATACAGCTTCAAGCCATATACAGTGTACGGCTGGAGGCTGTATGTCTGTATACTGCCCCCCCCCCCCAGTGTTCCGGTCAACGCTCCTCCGGCCCGGGGTCACCATCTACTGCTATGGCCTATGGACCATAGCAGTAGGTGCCGGGACCGGAGGAGCGGTGACCGAAACACTGAAGATGACGTGCCGCCAGTCACTTACCAGGCTCCGGCCGGCACGCGTCTTCCTCTGGTCCTCCTGCGCCTCTATGGTTGTACGCACGGGACATCCCTGCATACAACCATAGAGAGGCGGAGGATCGCAGGAAGACCGCAGGAGGGGCGGAGGAGGACGCGCGGTGGCCGGGAATGGTAAGTGACCCGCGGACATCCTTATGTCCCGAAAAGATTTTTCGGAACACAGGGATGTCCGGCATAGGAAAACCTATGATTATCTGCCCGGGCCGGCTCCCGTGTGCGGCTGCAGGCGGGGGCCGGCAAGAGCAGGTAAAAACTAATACTGTATACTAAAAACCAGGGGGCCTCCAGCTGTTGTGAAACTACAAATACCAGCATGCCCGGACAGCCTTTGCCGGTGTGGGCATGCTGGGAGTTGTAGTTTCACAACAGCTGGAGGCACCCTGGTTTTTAGTATACAGCAGTGGTCGGCACTATGCGGCCGCTGCTGCTCTGCATACAAGGGCCTGATACTAGTATCAGGCCCTTGTATGTTACCGGTGTGCATGGGCGGCCGCCGCGGCCCGACCGCACTGCAAGAGCCGCATTAAAGTGTGTGAAGAGCCGCAGCTTGCCGACCACTGCTCTAGATGAATACAGTGGTCCCTCAAGTTACAATATTAATTGGTTCCGGGACGACCATTGTATGTTGAAACCATTGTATGTTGAGACCAGAACTCTATGGAAACCTGGTAATTGGTTCTAAAGCCAAGCCAGGTGTCCAAAGGAGCAGTTAACCCTGGCACAGATAAAGTGCACAGAACATGTAATACCTACCTGTACTGTAGGGGGCGCTACCAGACACCAGTCAGTTCATACAGTTCAGTAATATAGGTGAAGAGCACAGAGCATGTAATACCTCCCTGTACTGTAGGGGGCACTACAAGACATCAGTCAGTGCATATGTTTCAGTAATACAGGGGTTTTACTAGTGAATGCCCATTCTGATTGGTCAGTTCTTCCAGCCATTGACACATTTCACAGATCTAGATTGTCTGTACATTGTATGTTGAGTCTGGTTTCAAGTTACAAATGGTCCAGAAAAGACCATTGTATGTTGAAACTATTGTATATTGAGGCCATTGTAAGTTGAGGGATCACTGTACAGTACGAAGGCGTCACAACAACGTTCTTCTAAAGGAATATAATACGATGTGATTTAGGGTGCGTTCCCACAGAGCGTATATGCAGCGTATTTGACGCTGCGCAAAATTTACGGCAGCAGCGGGAAATACGCTGCGTATTCCTTGCTCACTATACACACAGGGCTTTCCGGCGGCAGCCCTATGCGTGTAGTGAGTTTTGGAGGCGGGGTGGTGTGCCGGAGTGACTGTGATGCGCGGCTCCGCCTCCAAAACTCACTACATGCATAGTGCTGCCGCCGGAAAGCTATGTGTGTATAGTGAGCAAGGAATACGCAGCGTATTTCCCGCTGCTGCCGTAAATTTTACGCAGCGTCAAATACGCTGCGTATATGCCCTGTGGGAACGCACCCTAAAAGGTAAATAAGAGTTGTGGCTAACTACAATTCCTAACTGCTCAGTATAACATCACTGCGTAAGACCTCTCTCTCAACTTCAATGATATTTTCTATGCATTAAAGATAGCAAACGTGCAAAATTTTAAATAAAAAACAAAATATATATATATATATATTTTTTAAATTGCCTGCTTTACAAGACAAGCTATTTTGTTTTAGTTTTCATTTATAAATAAAAACACCCTGAGATTTGTTCACAAGCCTCTGTCAGGAAAAGTACCAGACAGTATTACCATTGATTCACAGCATTCTGACAGCTAAAAGATGTGCACTCTTTTCTCCTTGAAAATATGCTCCAAGCAAGATGCTTGGCAAGACCGGACTGCCGAGATAGTGGGTTGAGATGACCGCTCACAGATGTGAGGACATATGGGAGCCAGTGCCAGTAAGCTCCAACCTGTTGTACAGTGTCAGCAGTATAATGACAGAACAGGTTGGACCCTGGCTAATGGTGACACGAAGTGAAGGGCAACCATCACTGAGAGACACACGCTACGTTCTACTCCTGATAGAAAGCCTGTTTACTTGGCAACCAGCTTTGTATAATATCCAAGCAAGTATGTTCCCTAAGAATTACTATAGTTCCTATCATTTCAAATAAAGCCATCATATTGCAGAAAGCATCTCTCAGAAGGTGTTGGGTTCTCAAGAGCAAAATCCAGGGTAAGCTAAAAACGGCAAATGTTTAATATGCATATATCCATTATAGCAATATACACCTGCTGTCTGTCCTTAAAACGTGTAAGGATCGCCTTTCTGGAATTATAGAGACATTTTGTGGAACAAATAACTTATGTTCTTCAAAGCAGTGTCACAACACGTTTAATGGTTGCAGAAAACAATTAGTGACACGTAACACCTGATGGTTGTTGAATGTGTCCCTCACTCTGCATGACTCCTCTTCCTCCCTGAGTCTGCTGTGCTGGGTATCTTCATCTAATCACTGCAGGCTACTTTATAACACCCTCCTCTCTGTTTTCATGCTGCAGTCTGATAGGACAGGAGTGAGCATAGTGCTAACCTTCACTTACTGGACTTTGACCCAGCCTGTGCTTCAGCTTCAACAAAGATGATACTGCAGCCAGGCAGGAATATGTTCTGGATGGTATGGGGACCCCTAGTGGTCTTTTTTTGTAAATTTTTATTTTTTTTTATAAGCCACGATTTCTATAAAAAGGAAATACATTTTTCTTATGAAGTTTATTAGAAAGGTTAATGTTTTTCCAAGATGTACAACATGTAAAACGTTTTTTAATCAGACAGTGTCCATTTAAAGGGGTACTCCACTGGAAAACATTTTCTTTTAGATCAACTGGTGCCAGAAAGTTAAACAGATTAGTAAATTACTTCTATTAAAAAAATCTTAACCTGTCCAGTACTTATCAACTGTTTTATACTACAGAGGAAGTTCTTTTCTTTTTGAATTTCAATTCTGTCTGACCACAGTGCCCTCTGCTGACACCTCTGTCCGTGTCAGGAACTGTCCTAAGCAGAAGAGATTTGCTATGAGCATTTGCTCCTACTTTGGACAATTCCTGACATGGACAGAGGTGTCATCAGAGAGCAAAGTGGTCAGGTAGAAATTAAATTCAAAAAGAAAATAACTTTCTCTGTAGTATTCAGCAGCTGATAAGTACTGGAAGGATTAAACATTTTTAATAGAAATAATTTGCAAATCTGTATAACTTTCTGTTACCAGTTGATTTAAAAAGTACCCCTTTAAGGCAATGACACCAAGAAAGTTACAGGCCATTTTGCATACAGCACTCTCAGTAGTACCCACAGTGTGCAAGTGAGTAAAAGACGTAATAAAAACGCTCATACAGCTGATGTGTTCCATTTGAATATGACCCAATAAAGTATCCTGTTTATATTGCCATCCTGGGCTGGACATTCTGTTTCTTGGATACCTGAATGGTTGGAGATGCTGCTGGTCAAGTGAGCGCAGGTGGAAGCTGTCAGACTACCTTTGGACATTTTTTATTAGGTACGCCCTTTCAAACCCTATCAGAACCTAGCAGTAGATGCCAAGGAAATGCATAGAAGTCAGACACACTTTCCATTAACCCCTTAAGGACTCAGGGTTTTTCCGTTTTTGCACTTTCGTTTTTTCCTCCTTACCTTTTAAAAATCATAACCCTTTCAATTTTCCACCTAAAAATCCATATTATGGCTTATTTTTTGTGTCGTCAATTCTACTTTGCAGTGACATTAGTCATTTTACCCAAAAATGCACGGCGAAACGGAAAAAAAAATCATTGTGCGACAGAATCGAAAAAAAAAACGCCATTTTGTAACTTTTGGTGGCTTCCGTTTCTACGCAGTGCATATTTCGGTAAAAATTACACCGTATCATTATTCTGTAGGTCCATACGGTTAAAATGATGCCCTAATTATATAGGTTTGATTTTGTCGCACTTCTGGAAAAAATCATAACTACATGCAGGAAAATTTATACGTTTAAAAATGTCATATTCTGACCCCTATAACTTTTTTATTTTTCCACGTATGGGGTGGTATGAAGACTCATTTTTTGCGCCGTGATCTGAAGTTTTTATCGATATGATTTTTGTTTTGATCGGACTTTTTGATCACTTTTTATTCATTTTTTAATGTTATAAAAAGTGACCAAAATACGCTTTTTTGGACTTTGGAATTTTTTTGCGCGTACGCCATTGACCGTACGGCTTCATTAATGATATATTTTTATAGTTCGGACATTTACGCACGCGGCGATACCACATATGTTTATTTATTTATTTTTTTTACACTGTTTTATTTTTTTTATGGGAAAAGGGGGGTGATTCAAACTTTTATTAGGGAAGGGGTTAAATGACCTTTATTAACACTTTTTACTTTTTTTTTGCAGTGTTATAGGTCCCATAGGACCTATAACACTGCACACACTGATCGCTCATCCTGATCACAGGCGTGTATTAACACGCCTGTGATCAGCATTATCGGCGCTTGACTGCTCCTGCCTGGATCTCAGGCACGGAGCAGTCATTCGTCGATCGGACACCGAGGAGGCAGGTAAGAGCCCTCCCGGTGTCCGATCAGCTGTTTCGGTGAAATCGCGGCAGTCCCGAACAGCCCGACTGAGCAGCCGGGATACTTTTAGTTTCACTTTAGAAGCGGCGGTCAGCTTTGAACGCCGCTTCTAAAGGGTTAATACCGCACATCGCCGCGATCGGCGATGTGTGGTATTAGCCGCGGGTCCCGGCCGTTGATTAGCGCCGGGACCGACGCGATATGATGCGGGATCGCGGCGCGATCCCGCTTCATATCGCGGGAGCCGGCGCAGGACGTAAATATACGTCCTGCGTCGTTAAGGGGTTAAAGGGTAGCTCCCACCATCCTATTTTTTTTTCTTGCTAGCCCGTTCCCCCCCCCCCCCCCCTGCTACGGCACTAGCCCGTTCCCTCCTCCCCCCCCCGCCCCGCATACCCCGCGTTCCTTCATTACACTTGCAGTTACTGCAGAGTCCGGCAGTGGGCGTGCAGGGACAGCTGCGGCAACGGGGCGGCGGCGATGTGCGGGAGGAGTGGCCTCCCAGCCAGTGGCCGGGGAGCCAATGCGCTCGCTCCCGCCTGTCTGATTGACAGGCAAGGAGCGAGTGCAGCCTAACTGAAAAAGGACTGATTGCCACTCCAAAATCAGTCCTTTTTCAGTAGCCGGTTTTTAAATGTAAATTAAACCTTTTTAATGAAAAAAATAAATAATAAAAGTATATTAGAGATATGTTGTAGTACATAAGTACTACAACATATCAAAAAATAAAGTTGGTGACAGTGCCCATTTAACCTCTTAAGGACCCATGACGTATGCATACGTCATGGGTCCCGGTCCTGCGATATAACGCGGGGTCACACGGTGACCCCGTATTATATCGCGGCGGGCACGGCGTCATAGTAAAGCCGGGACCCGCCTCTAATAGCGCGCGGCACTGATCGCTGTGCCGCGCGCTATTAACCCTTTAGCCGCGCGCTCAAAGCTGAGCCGTGCGGCTAAAAACGAAAGTAAAAGTGCCCGGCTAGCTCAGGGAGCTGTTCGGGATTGCCGCGGTATAATCGCGGCATCCCGAACAGCTGTAGCACAGGAGGAAGGTCTCTTACCTTCTCCTGTGCTGTCCGATCGCTGAATGAATGCTTCAAGCCTGAGATCCAGGCTTGAGCATTCAATCGCCGAAAACACTGATTGATCCATTCCTATGGAGATGGATCAATCAGTGTAAAAGATCAGTAAATGCAATGTTATAGCCCCTTATGGGAGCTATAATGTTGCATAAGAAAAGTGTAAAAAAATCATTAACCCTTTCAATTATCCCTTCCCCTAATAAAAGTTTAAATCACCCGGCATTTCCAAAAATAAAAAAAACATTATGTAAATAATAATAAAAATAAACATATGTGGTATCGCCGCGTGCGGAAATGTCCGATTTATAAAAATATACCGCTTTTTAAACCGCTCGTTCAATGGCGTACGCGCAAAAAAATTCAAAAGTCCAAAATAGCGCATTTTTGATCACTTTTTATACCACAAAAAAGTGAATAAAAAGTGATCAAAAAGTCTGATCAGAACAAAAATGGTACCGCTAAAAACTTCAGATGACGGCGCAAAAAATGAGTCCTCAAAGCGCCTTGAGCACAGAAAAATAAAAAAGTTATAGGGGTCAAAAGATGACCATTTTAAAAACATAAATTTTCCTGCATGTATTCATGATTTTTTTCGGAAGTGATACAAATTCAAACCTATACAAGTAGGGTATCATTTTAACCGTATGGACCTACAGAATAAAGATAAGGTATCATTTTTGACAAAAAATGTACTGCGTAAAAATAGAAGCACCCAAAACGTACAAAATAGTGTTTTTTCATCATTTTTGTCGCACATTGATTTTTTTTCCCGTTTCACCGTAGATTTTTGGGTAAAATGACTAATGTCATTACAAAGTAGAATTAGTGACGCAAAAATTAAGCCATTATATATAATTTTAGGTGAAAATTTTTAAGAGTTATGATTTTTTAAAGTTAAGGAGGAAAAATTGAAAATGAAAAAACGGAAAAAGCCCGGGTCCTTAAGGGGTTAATGTACATTTACAGAGCACAGATAGGAACTAAGGCAGGGCCTTGGAGACTGCCAGTGGTATTGCAACTTATTATAGAAGCTATTAAAGGTTAGCATGTTCAAGTTCACAAAAAAAAAAACACATTACAAAAATTGCAATAAAACATAACTACCGTAATAAAAGTTAATGAATCTTTTCTGGACAAAAATATGAATAGAAATGAATAAATAAAAAAGGTTTCTTTACAGAGGTTTTTGTTCCATTGAATGAAAGATGACATCTAAAGATGTGCACTCTTTTCTCCTTGAAAATATGCTCCAAGCAAAATGCTTGGCAAGACTGGACTGCTGGGATAGTGGGTTGAGATGACCGCTCACAGATGTGAGGACATATGGGAGCCAGTGCCAGTAAGCTCCAACCTGTTGTACAGTGTCAGCAGTATAATGACAGAACAGGTTGGACCCTGGCTAATGGTGACACGATGTGAAGGTCAACTGTCAGTGAGAGACACATGCAAGCAGCTTATAACTTTGTTATTAAATTATCTCATTACTTTTAATCTAACTAAAAGAAGCCTTATATACATAGTCTTTTTTTTTTGTTCAATGTAATGAAAAAGAGATGCACAATTAAGAGAACTGTGGTATCTGTTGTTTTCAGTAAAGAGCATTATATTGAACATGCCTAACATAATTGAGTTTAAATGTTTACCAAATATATAAACACGTAAGAAAACACTGGATACTAAAGAACAATGTAGATGAGTTTATTGACTCATGATTCCTTAGTGAAAACCAATGCATATTCCAACCTCCAAAAAAAAAAGACAGAAACAAGATTTTAAAAAGGGGTTATCCAGCATAGGTGATTGAAGTACATACAGTGGGGATCAATAGTTTGGGTAAAAATTTGTATTAATGTGCATAAAGAAGCCAAGGAAAGATAGAAAAATCTCCAAAAGGCATCAAATTACAGATTAGACATTCTTATAATATGTCAACAAAAGTTAGATTTTATTTCCATCATTTACACTTTCAAAATAACAGAAAACAAACAAATTGCCTCTGCAAAAGTTTGGGTACCCTTCAGAATTTATAGCATGCACTGCTACCTTTGCAAAGCTGAGACCTGCCAGTGTCATAGATTGTTCTCAATCATCATCTGGGAAGACCAGGTGATGTCAATCTCAAAGGTTTTAAATGCCCAGACTCATCTGACCTTGCCCCAACAATCAGTACCATGGGTTCTTCTAAGCAGTTGTCTAGAAATCTGAAACTGAAAATAGTTGACGCTCACAAAGCTGGAGAAGGCTATAAGAAGATAGCAAAACATTTTCAGATGTCAATATCCTCTGTTCGGAATGTAATTAAGAAATGGCAGTCATCAGGAAAAGTGGAAGTTAAAGCAAGATCTGGAAGACCAAGAAAAATATCAGACAGAACAGCTCGCATGATTGTGAGAAAAACAATTCAAAACCCACATTTGACTGCACAATCCCTCCAGAAAGATCTGCCAGACATATGAGTTGTGGTACACTATTCCACTATAAAGAGATACTTGTACGAATATGGTCTTCATGGAAGAGTCATCAGAAGAAAACCTCTTCTACGTCCTCGCCACAAAAATCAGCTTTTGATCTTTGCAAATGAACATATAGACAAGACTGATGCATTTTGGAAACAAGTTCTGTGGACCGATGAGGTTAAAATGGAACTTTTTGGCCGTAATGAGCAAAGGTATGTTTTGAGAAGAAGGGGAACAGAATTTAATGAAAATAACCTCTGTCCAACTGTTTAGCAAATTTTTGATGCTAACTTGATGCTATCTGTGAAAAAGCTGAAGTTAAAGAGAGGATGGCTTCTACAAATGGATAATGATCCTAAAACACACCTCGAAATACACAGGGGATTACATCAAGAGACGTAAACTGAAGGTTTTGCCATGGCCTTCACAATCTCCTGACCTCAACATAATTGAAAATCTATGGATAGACCTTAAAAGAGCAGTGCGTGACAGACAGCCCATAAATCTCAAAGAACTGGAAGACTTTTGTAAGGAAGAATGGGCAAAGATACCTCAAACAAGAATTGAAAGACTCTTGGCTGGCTACAAAAAGCGTTTACAAGCTGTGATACTTGCCAAAGGGGGCAGTACAAGATATTAACTCTGCAGGGTGCCCACATTTTTGCAGATGCCATTTTTTTGTTTTCTGTCATTTTGAAAGTGTAAATGATGGAAATAAAATCTAACTTTTGTTGACATATTATAAGAATGTCTAATCTGTAATTTGATGCCTTTTGGAGATTTTTTTCCATCTTTCCTTGGCTTCTTTATGCACATTAATACAAATGTTTACCTGGGGTGCCCAAACTTTTGATCCCCACTGTACCTGCCAGACAGCAATGGACATGCTTAGAAAGGATCTGCGCTTGTCTAGGGGATAAATAGTTATGTTGTGAGATTACCATAATGCTTTGGCTAGGTTTTTGTGAACAGATTGAGTTTGTTCTCTCATACTACAAATCCCATAGTTCCTTGTTTGTACCTGTGTGGTCACTTTCCTCCCTCCCACACATCAGCCACCCCACCCATTGAAACAGACCAAAAAGACCAGTGTTTTCTAACCAGGGTGTCTACAGTGGTTGCAAAAATACAATTAGCTGCAGAATGATCTCTCTTCCACCCAGTAGTTGCTGCACCCATTGAAGCAGGACTGGCTCCCTTTGCAAACCTGACTAGTGATTTCATGTCTCGGACGCACTGCAACCTGGGAACACCCAAGTAATTTTTTAATGCTGTTTAATATGAATATTGGGGCTAAAATCACAAAGGAATTATGAGACCACCGTCATACACAGGTACAGACACTATATCATGAACTACACCAACTTTACAGCCCCTGTAGCACAGTCAAAAAAAATCCTAGAATACCCCTTTAATTGTGTATAGCAAAAGATAAAGTCACTAGAAATGAAACACAAACATTATACATTGGCCCTCATTTACTATTGCAAACCCGACAAGTTTTGTCGGGTTGTGTGCCAGATTCTGTCTACGCCAGATTTTGCAAGAGATCATGGAAAGAATAACAAATTATATTGTAAAAATTTCATGGGGGGTGCCATTAAAATGTATTCCTTTATTGGTATGCGTTAAAATACACCCAAAAATGTATGTGCATGAATAATGCCGCCACCTAAAGTAATCCAAGAGTGATGTGTTGGATACCACCAAACAGTTACCACAGTTCTGTGGATTTACTCAAATACTTCAGTATTACTCGCTAGTAAGCACATCATTCTACTGTTTGCCAAAAAAGGAATGAAGCCTACAAAGAAAAGAACACAGTACCTACAGTGAAATAGGATGGAGGTTCAATGATGTTTTGGGGTTGTTTTGCTGCCTCTGGCACTGGTGCCTTGAATGTGTGCAAGGCATCATGAAATCTGAGGATTTCCAACGGATTTTGGGTCACACTATACAGCCCAGTGTCAGAAAGCTGGATTTTCATCCGAGATCTTGGGTCTTCCAGCAGGACAATGATCCCAAACATACGTCGAAAAGCACCCAGAAATGGATGGTAACAAAGCACTGGAGAGTTTTGAATTGAAACACCTGTGGAGAAATCTAAAAATTGCTGTTGGGAAAAGGCACCTTTCCAATAAGAGACCTGGAGCAGAGGAAAAGTGGTCCAACATTCCGGGTCAAAGGTGTAAGAAGCTTATTGATGGTTTTAGGAAGTGACTGATTTCAGTTATTTTTTCCAAAGGGTGTGCAACCAAATATTAATTTAAGGGTTTCAATGATTTTGTCCAGCCCATTTTTGGAGTTTGGGGTGACATTGTCAGAACCTATAGGTTTAAAAGGTTCTGTGGTGTACCGGCACAGGACCTGGTCCTGTCCCTGCCTAAAGTCCCCTCAGCCAGAGTCCCTCCATTTCCATAGGGCTCTCCTGCAGGGCTTATAAATTACGTTGATATATTATTTAATGTATAGGAAGTATAAATGTATAGGACCTTTCCCGGGTCATGTGATGTACAGTTGTGATGTGTAACTGTTTAAGGACCTTACTGGGTCATGTGATGTACCCAGAGTTCACTGAGTTCAGGACTTACAGGTTTGCTGACCCATGAGCTTAGTCCAGCCCCCTATTATAAAAAGGGCTGTAGTCACTAAATTCGCTCTCTTATCTCTTGGTTCCTGCTCTTAGTTTGGACTATCAAACAAGCACAATCAGCATAACCTTATTCAATTAATCTAGGCCAAAGCCTGAAAGAACCAGCAGCCACTAAAACCGTAAGTTATCAAGCTCAACCTATCAAATCCTGTGTGACTACTACCAGCTAAAATCTTATAATTAGTAGCACAGCAAAACCTTATTTCAAGTCCCGGTTACTTCATAAAATCTGGTGTGGACATTCCGTTTATTATCCCTGCCGTTTGTGGGCTGGTTGGCGGGAGGAACATTACTATTAAGCAAACCTCACCCTGGCGTCACGACAACTAAGGGTTAATACCACCCTGTAACACTATTGCAACACCCCTACACTACAAATCCTGAGGACCACCGCAGTTCTGACAGGTTATTTATTTATTTTGTTGCCAGGTTACACCTCGCTGTCTAGCTGGTCAACTTACCGCTTGAAGAGAGCACCTGTGAGTTGCCTATTTAACCCAGCAGTTGGCTCTCAGTCAACGCCTGTGGAAGAGTCTAAGTGCTCCAGAATCTAGCGTTTTTTCCCTGTTTCTCCTGTATACCCGGCATCTTTGACCTCTGGCTTTGATCTCGACTTCTCTCTGATATTAGCGACTTGGTACTTCTGACTTCTCCTGGCTTTGACGGCGTTAGTTGACTCTGGACTATTGTGTGAGTGTTTAGTTATACTTTGTTAGTCTGTCTGTAATCCCACTGATCCCGGACCTAGTCAGTTTCATTGCAGTTTATTGTTTTGACTATTATGCCCCTAACGTATACAGGAAGGGACTGTCTTCCTGGTTACGGACCCGTCGTTTAGGGCAGGTACATAAGCATGCAGGGATAGGGGAGCGGTCAAGATCAGAGTGCACTCCTTCCCTGCCCATACAGGACAGACATTACGTCCAATTTGCTTTTTTTCCCCTTTTCTCCCTTTTTTGGTTTAGTTCCAACACACACAAAGGAAATAAACATATGTATAGCAAAACATGTGTTACTGAAATCCTTTTCTGTGAGAAATACTTAATTTTCTTCAAAAATTTCCGAGGTGCCAACATTTAAGGCCATGACTATATAGTTTATTGCTTATGATTATGACCTTAACCCCTTAAAGACCAAGCCCATTTCCCCCTTAACGACCATGGACGTGTATACACGTCCAAGCAGGATGAACGTTCCTGCACCAGGATATGTATACTCGTCCATGGTTCTCGTGGGTGCTGCCCAGTGCACCCACAAGATCGCGGCAGGGACTCGGCTGTAACACACAGACGGGACCCTGCGGCAATGCCGGGACCGAAGTAAACTTCTGTCCCGGCAGTTTAACCCTTACAGCCGCGGTCGGAAGCGACCGCGAGCTGTAAGGAGTTTTGAAAGAGGAAGGGGGCTCCCTCTGTCTCTCTCCTGTAGCACCCCGCAAGGATCGCAGGGTGCTGCTGCTTACCTGGGCAGCCGGGGGTCTTTACAAAGACTCCCAGGTCTGCCCTGGATATTGCCTGCCAGGATGTGCCAGCGGCACGTCCTGATATGCTGCCTGCTAGTGTAAAACTAGCTGACAGCATATATCTGCAATGCTTTGTAATACTAAGTATTCCAAAGCATTAAAAAAAGTGAAAAAAATATAAAATAAATAAGTGTATAAAAACAATAAGTATAAAAAAAGTGTAAAAAATAAAATAAAAAAGTGTAAAAAAATTATAAAAACACATTTATTTAATAAATATAATAAAAAATAAAAATATATAATGTGTAGTACCACAAGGCGCACATCCGCAGCATATTACATGCTGCGGATGCCCGCCAACAGTCACAAGAATGAGCTACCTGCTGCGACTTGGTAGCTTTGTGTGTCCACTAATAGCGGCGGATTTCCCGTCGGCAGTCATGAGCGGACACACTGAGCTATCCAGCCACAACAGTGATCTCGCCCTTGTGACTGCTGGGGGGCATCTGCAGTGTGAAATATGCTGTGGATGCGCTCTATGTGACCCTACACTGCGTCCCATTCATACTGCGTTTCAGCAGTGTTAGAGATATCCGCCAGCATCATGTCAAAAAGAGTGATGCTGACGTTTATTGTAGCAGCTCCATTTATTTCTGAATGAGACTACTACAGTATACATTGGCATCCCTTTTTTGACATGACATCGGACACCTATACTGCAGAAATACAGTATGAATGGGGACTATTTATATAATGATGCCCTGAAAGCCAAATGGTGCTCCTCTCCTTTTGGGTCCCACCATGTGGCCATGCAACCAAATATGGTCTAAGTGGGGGTATTACCGAACACGGGACGAACAGCGTAATAAAATATGGGGCGCATTTTCTACTTTTCAGATGCAATGTACAAAAAATATGTCCCACAAATGATGCATTTGTGAATAAAAAAGAAAATTTGAATTTTTTCACTGACTTTGTATCCATTCCAGCCACACAAAAAAGGACTCAAAGTACTCACTTTTGGTCTAGATCAGTGGTGGGCAACCTTTTTTTTCAACTGAGCCAAATCTCGCCAAAACCACGATTGAAATTTATTTTGAGAGCCACATTTTTAAAACCGAAAATACATAGGATGGTACACTGTTTTTAGTTTCACCCTCTGAATATAATACTATCACACACTGCACCCCCTAAATATAATACTATCACACACTGTACCCACTGAATATAATACTATCACACACTGCATCCTCTAAATATAATACTATCACACACTGCATCCTCTAAATATAATACTATCACACACTGTACCCACTGAATATAATAATATCACACACTGCACCCTCTAAATATAATACTACCACACACTGCATTCTCTGAATATAACTTGCTGTGCAGTGCACCCTCAGGGGTCATTACATGTGAGGGGCACAGCACAGGGGGCATTATGTGTTTGGGGCACATGACAGGAGCATTATATGTGAGGGGCACAGCACAGGGGGCATTATATGTGAGGGGCGCATGATGGGGGCATTATATGTGAAGGGCACAGCACAGGGGGCATTATATGTGAGGGGCGCATGATGGGGGCATCATATATGAGGGGCGCATGATGGGGCATTATATGTGAGGGGCACAGCACAGGGGGCATTATATGTGAGGGGCACAGCACAGGGGGCATTATATGTGTGGGGCACAGCACAGGGGGCATTATATGTGTGGGGCACAGCACAGGGGGCAAAATATGTGAGGGGCACAGCACAGGTGGCAATATATGTGAGGGGCACAGCACAGGGGGCAATATATGTGAGGGGCACAGCACAGGGGGCATTATATGTGTGGGGCACAGAACAGGGGGCATTATATCATATAATGCCCCCCTGTGCTGTGCCCCACACATATAATGCCCCCTGTGCTGTGGCCCACACATAGAATTTATATGTGTGGCACAGCACAGGGGGCATTATATGTGTGGGGCACAGCACAGTGGACCTTATATGTGTGGGGCACAGGACAGGGGGGCATTATTTGATATATTGCCCCCTGTTCTGCGCCCCACACATATAATGCCCCCTGTGCTGTGCCCCACACATATAATTTATATGTGTGGCACAGCACAGGGGGCATATGTGAGGAGCACAGCACAGGGGGCATTATATGTGTGGGGCACAGGGGGCATTATATGTGTGGGGCACAGCACAGGGGCAATATATGAGAGGGGCACAGCACAGGGGGCAATATATGAGAGGGGCACAGCACAGGGGGCAATATATGTGTGGGGCACAGCACAGGGGGCATTATATGTGTGCACTACACAGGGGGGCATTATATAATATAATGCCCCCTGTGCTGTGCCCCCCACATATAATGCCCCCTGTGCTGTGCCCCTCACATATATTGCCCCCTGTGCTGTGCCCCTCACATATATTGCCCCCTGTGCTGTGCCCCTCTCATATATTGCCCCTGTGCTGTGCCCCACACATATAAGGCCCCCTGTGCTGTATATGTGTGGCACAGCACAGGGAGCATTATATGTGAGGGGCACAGCACAGGGGGCATTATATGTGAGGGGCACAGGACAGGGGGGGCATCATATAATGCCCCCTGTTCTGTGCCCCACACATATAATGCCCCCTGTGCTGTGTGCCCCACACATATAATTTATATGTGTGGCACAGCACAGGGGGCATTATATGTGAGGGGCACAGCACAGGGGGCATTATATGTGTGGGGCACAGCACAGGGGGCAATATATGTGAGGGGCACAGCACAGGGGGCAATATATGTGAGGGGCACAGCACAGGTGGCATTATATGTGAGGGGCACAGCACAGGGGGCATTATATGTGAGGGGCACAGCACAGGGGGCATTATATCATATAATGCCCCCCTGTGCTGTGCCCCACACATATAATGCCCCCGTGCTGTGCCCCACACATATAATTTATATGTGTGGCACAGCACAGGGGGCATTATATGTGAGGGGCACAGCACAGGGGGCATTATATGTGAGGGGCACAGCACAGGGGGCATTATATGTGTGGGGCACAGCACAGGGGGCAATATATGTGAGGGGCACAGCACAGGGGGCAATATATGTGAGGGGCACCGCACAGGGGGCGTTATATGTGAGGGGCACCGCACAGGGGAGGCATTATATCATATAATGCCCCCTGTTCTGTGCCCCACACATATAATGCCCCCTGTGCTGTGCCCCACACATATTTTATGTGTGGCACAGCACAGGGGGCATTATATGTGAAGGGCACAGGACAGGGGGGCCCCCTGTCATGTGCTCTTCACATATAATGCCCCCTGTGCTTTGCCCTGCAGCCCCTCATTTAATATTCCCTTTTCTCTGCCCCCCCCCCCCCGAAGTTTTTAAATCCCCCTCCTAACAGTGGCACATATCCTGTTTCCCTAATCCCCCTGGACCCTGAGCATACCCTTACTTACAGTATGCATGCCGCGGGGACGTGTCCCCCAGGCGCCGGCGTGACGATGTGACGTCATCGCGCCGGCCTTTAGTGGATCACGTCCCCGCAGCTCACACACTGTGTACTCACAGCGTGTGTGAAAGGTTAGTGAATGGTGGAGCTGGAGCTTACAGCTTCGGCTCCACCATGCTAGGTGGCGGGAGGAGGGAGGGGAGCCCGAGAGGAGGGAGGGGAGCGGAGCGGGTGCCCGACACACAGAAGAGCCGCATTAAAGCGTGTAAAGAGCCGCATGTGGCTCGCGAGCAGCGGCTTGCCGACCACTGGTCTAGATGAATACTTTAGGGGGTATAGTTTCCAAAATGGGGTCACTTGTGGGGGTTTTATATGGTTCTGGCAGCTAAAACCCTTTGCAGGCATGAAGTGCGGACCATAATCCATCCATCCTAAAATGATGCCCTGAAAGCCAAATGGCGCTCCTTTCCTTCTGGGTCCTACCATTCGGCCAAGGAACCAAATATGGCCTAAGCGAGGGTATTTCCAAACACGGGCCGAGCAGCTTAATAAAATATAGGGTGCATTTCTTGCAATATCAGAGGCGATGTACAAAAAATATGCCCCACAAATGATGCATTTGTGAAAAAATGCAAATTTCGAATTTTTAACGCTGACTTTGTAAAAATTGCTGCCAAAAAACGATGGTGTTAAAATACTCACTGTACCCCCTAGCGAATACCTTGAGGGGTCTAGTTTTTAAAATAGTGTCACTTGGGGGGGTGTTCCTATGTTCTACCACCTTCAAACTTCTGCAAACCTTGCATAGCACATAAAAAAAGATGTACTTTTCAAATGTTCAAAATGTTCAAATTTTCAAGTTAAATTGTTAGGCTTCTAATTAATTTAAAATGTTAATAAAAAAAAAAAAAAAACGCTGTCAAAATAAAGTAGACATCTGAAAGTTTCATAAGTTTCAGTAAGTATAAATATATCTAACCTATTAGTGTTAAAATAGCAAAAATGGTAATGGTAATTTTTTTTTTTAATTTCATGATTTTTTGCATTGTAAAAAAAAAAAATACAAATGATATCGGCTTATTTTTACTATGTACATGAAGGACAATTTGTGACAAAAAACTATGTCAGAATTATCGTGATTGGCAAAACGTTACCAGAGTTATTCTCTAATAAAGACAGACATCCCCGATTTGAAAAAACAGGCCTGGTCTTTCAGGGGTGAACAGGTTTATTTGGGCTGGTCCTTAAGGGGTTAAGGACCAGAGCGTTTTTAACACATCTGACCACTGTCACTTTAAGCATTAATAACTCTGGGAAACTTTAACTTTTCAGTCTGATTCCGAGATAGTTTTTTTGTGACATATTCTACTTTATGTTAGTGGTAAATTTTTGTCGATCCTTGTATCATTTCTTGGTGAAAAATTCCAAAATTTGATAACATTTTTTAAAAATTTAGCATTTTTCTAACTTTGAAGCTCTTTGCTTGTAAGGAAAATAGACATTCCAAATAAATTATATATTGATTCACAAATACAATATGTCTACTTTATGTTTGCATCATAAAGCTGACATGTTTTTACTTTTGAAAGACATCAGAGGGCTTCAATGTTCAGCAGCAATTTTCAAATTTTTCACGAAATTTTCAAAATCTGAATTTGTCAGGCACCAGTTCAGTCTTGAAGTGGATTTGAAGGGCCTTTATATTAGAAATACCCCATAAATTACCCTATGATAAAAACTGCACCCCTCAAAGTATTCAAAATGACATTCAGAAAGTTTGCTAACCCTTTAGGTGTTTCACAGGAATAGCAGCAAAGTGAAGGAGAAAATTCAAAATCATCATTTTTTACATTCACATGTTCTTGTAGACCCAGTTTTTGAATTTTTACAAGGGGTAATAGGAGAAAAAGCCACCCAAAAGTTGTGACTCAATTTCTCTCGAATGAAGAAATACCCCATATGTGTATGTGAAGAGTTCGGCGGGCGCAGTAGAGGGCTCAGAAGGGAAGGAGTGACAATGGGATTTTGGACAGAATGTTGCTGAAATGGTTTTTTGGGGGGCATGTCGCATTAAGGAAGCCAGAACAGCAAAAAGAACAAAAAACAAACACATGGCATACTATTTTGGAAACTACACCCCTCAAGGCATGTAACAAGGGGTCCAGTGAGCCTTAACACCCCACAGGTGTTTGATGACTTTTCGTTTAAATCAAATGTGTAAATGAAAAAATAAAAAATTTTCACTAAAGTGCAGTTTTTATCCCCAAATTTACCATTTTTACAAAGGATAATAGGAGAAAATGCCCCCCAAAGTTTGTAACCTCATCTCTTCTGAGTATGGAAATACCCCATGTTAGGACGTAAAATGCTCTGCGGGCGAACTACAATGCCACATTTGGCTTTTGGAAAGAAAATTTAGCTAAAATGGTTTTTGGGGGGCATGTCACATTTAGGAAGCCCCTATGGTGCCAGAACAACAAAGAAAAAGAAAAACCCACATGGCGTACTATTTTGGAAACTACAACCCTCAGGGAACGTAACAAAGGGTACAGTGAGCAGGGGTGTGGAAATTTAAAAAAAAAACTACTTGTCCAAGGGACTAAAGCGGAACACAATCTACTTGTCCCTCAAGAAAATCTACTTGTCCTGGTTGATGAAATAATTTCAACCAAAATAGTCTGATCCCCCCCACTAGACCACCAGGGATGGATATAAAATCCCTTTAGACACTGCTGACAGCGGTGATCTAATGGGTTAATAGGTGATCGCAGCATGCCGGGCTATTAACGGAGGGAGAGCTGTATTTCCTCTTACACCCGAGCCAAGCCCAGAAAAGTCTAGATGTAACTTTTTGATCACCTAAAAATTTCTAATATGAAGTGACCAAAAATTAGCAATTCTGGACAATATTTTACATTTGCACCGTTCACCGTACTGTTTAATTAACATCATATTTTAATAGTCTGGACATTTCCACATGTAGCGATACCACTTATGTTTATTTTTGTACATTATTTTTATTTAAAGAAAATTGGAAACTTTTATTAGGAAAGGGGCTTATTCACATGTATACGCACTTTTTAAAATATTTTAATCACTATTTTTCAGTCTTCATAGGGACTTATGTGTTACTGGGGGGGGGGGGGGGGTTCTGCTTCTCCAGTTTATGTGGTGCATTTTGTGTCAGAAAATGCTGGAAGTTGCATTTAGTTACTAGATAACTACAACTCCCAGCATGCCCTGATACAGTCTATGGTTGTGTGGGTGTTGCAGCATGTTGCACTGTATAGTATTACAGTTAAGGTTATTGTGGGACATGCTGGGAGTTGTAGTTTTGGTTTGTGTCAGCTGCAGAGCCATAGGATGTGTCAAGGAATACTGGGAATTGCAGATAGTAACTACAACACCCAGCATGCCCTGATGTAGCCTATGGCTCTACAGCTGACCCGAACCAAAACTACAACTCCCAGCATGTTGCACTTTATAGTTCTACAGATTAGGTTATGGTCCAACATGCTGGGAGTTGTAGTTTTGGTTCGGGCGTGTTTGTGTGCATCCGTGGGGCTCTTGGTCGTCGGGTGAGTATGAAGGGGGGGATTCTGGGGGTGCAATTTAGTGCGGGTGCCACTAAAAATAAATAAAATTAGATGGTACAACTGCCCTAATGCCCGACGTGACAGTCCGCTCCTATACAAAACATTCATGCATACACATATCATACATGCACCAGCCACTGCCCCCATATCATACATACACACCCCCCGCCACTGCCCCCCCACATCATACATTACATACACACATACACTCACACCCTACATATACACCATACATATGCACACATACATACACCTGCCGCTGCCCCCCCCCACATTATACATTACATACACACATACACTCACACCCTACATATACACCATACATATGCACACATCATACATACACCTGCCGCTGCCCCCCCCCCACATCATACATTACATACACACATACACTCACACCATACATATACACCATACATATGCACACATCATACATACACCCACCACTGCCCACCCCACATCATACATCACATACACACATCACACATAGACATCATACACACATAGACAGACATTATACACACATCATACATTACATACATATCACACAGACATCATACACACATTATACATTACATACACATCACACATAGACATCATACACACATCATACATTACATACACATCACACACAGACATTATACACACATCATACATTACATACATATCACACAGACATCATACACACATTATACATTACATACACATCACACATAGACATCATACACACATCATACATTACATACACATCACACATAGACATCATACACACATACACTCACACCATACATATCCACCAGTGTTTCCCAAGCAGGGTGCCTCCAGCTGTTGCAAAACTACAACTCCCAGCATGCCCAGGGCATGCTGGGAGTTATAGTTTAGCAACAGCTGGAGGCACCCTGGTTGGGAAACACTGATATACACCATACATATGCACACATCATACATACACCTGCCGCTGCCCCCCCATCATACATTACATACACACATCACACATACACTCACACCATACATAAACAACCACCCTTCCTGCCGCCGCCTGTATTCTTGGCGGCTCAGGTGAGGAGACCATGAGTGGACATCAGAGCTGTAGTCCCGGACAGTGTGAGGTGAGATTTCCGTCCTCCCCCTCACCCCTCCCCCCCTGCTCTGTGTTTTCCCCGTGCAAACTAGCAACCTCCCCGTGGTGGATTAGGTCCTGGGGAGACAGAGGAGGGGGAGGGGGAGAGATAGAGCTGTGTGTGGGGGATGGAGCTGTGCACGGAGCTGTCTACATCCTCTCTCTCCCCCTGCTGTGTCTTCTGAGCTCCGTCTATCCTCCGGGAGGGGAGATAAGGGGGCTCTGCAGTCAGCTGGAGGCCGCCGCCCCCTCCATACACTCTGAGCCCCGGTGTGAGGTGTAGACTTCCATCGGCTCCTGCGCCTCACACCGACATTAAAGAAAAATAAGGGGGAAGTCTGTCTCTCCCTGCTAGCCCGATACAGGGCTAAATCTATGACAAATTCACCTGCCCGGCACCCAAAACTACTTGTCCCGGGCGTCGGGCTATAGGATTTCCACATCCCTGAGTGAGCCTTAACATTCCACAGGTGTTTGACGACTTTTTGTTAAAGTTGGATGTGAAAATGAAAAAAAAAAATTCACTAAAATCCTGGCTTTCCCCCAATTTGACATTTTTACAAGGGGTAATAGGAGAAATGCCCCCCAAAATTTTTAACCCCAATTCTTCTGAGTATGGAAATACCCCATGTGTGGATGTCAAGTGCTCTGCTGGCGCACTACAATGTTCAGAAGTGAAGGAGCGCCATTGAGCTTTTGTAGAGAGAATTTGTTTGGAATGGAACTTGGGGGGGCCATGTGCATTTACAAAGCCCCCCAGGGTGCCAGAACAGTGGACCCCACCACATGTGACCCCATTTTGGAAACTACACCCCTCACAGAATTTAATAAGGGGTGCAGTGAGCATTTACACCCCCACTGGCACTTGACAGATCTTTGGAACAGTTGGCTGTGTAAATGAAAAATAAAAATTTTCATGGACCACTGTTCCAAAAATCTGTCAGACACCGTAAATGCTCACTTATTACATTACGTGAGGGGTGTAGTTTCCAAAATGGGGTCACATGTGGGGAGGTCCATTGTTCTGGTACTATGGGGGCTTTGTAAATACACGTGGCCTTCAATTCTGGACAAATTTTCTCTCCAAAAGCCCAATGGCGCTCCTTCTCTTCTGAGCATTGTAGTTCGCCCGCAGAGCACATTACATCCACATATGGTGTATTTTCTTACTCAGAAGAAATGGGGTTACACATTTTGGAGGGGCTTATTTTCCTATTTTCCCTTGTGAAAATAAAAAAATTTGGGTAACACCAGCATTTTAGTGAAAAAAGTATGTTTTTCTTCATTTTCCCATCCAACTTTAACAAAAATTCTTCAAACACCTGTGGGGTGTCAAGGCTCACTTTACCCCTTGTTATGTTCCGTGAGGGGTGTAGTTTCCAAAATGGGGTCACACGTGGGGATTTTTTATTTTTTTTTTGCATTTATGTCAGAACCGCTGTAAAATCAGCCACCCCTGTGAAAATCACCAATTTAGGCCTCAAATGTACTTAGTGCGCTCTCCCTCCTGAGCCTTGTTGTGCACCTGCAGAGCATTTTCGCCCCACATATGGGGTATTTCTGTACTCAGGAAAAATTGCTTTACAAATTTTGGGGGTCTTTTTTTCCTTTTACCTCTTGTGAAAATAAAAAGTATGGGGCAACACCAGCATGTTAGTGTAAATTTTTTTTTTTTTATACTAACAGGCTGGTGTAGACCCCAACTTTTCCCTTTCATAAGGGATAAAAGAGAGAAAAAAAATAAAAAATTTGTAGTGCAATTGCTCCCGAGTATGGAAATACCCCATAAGTGGCCGTAAACTGTTTCTTTGAAGTATGACAGGGCTCCGAAGTGAGAGAGCTCCATGCGCATTTGAGGACTACATTAGGGATTGCTTGGGAGTGGACATAGGGGTATTCTACGCCAGTGATTCCCAAACAGGGTGCCTCCAGCTGTTGCTAAACTCCCGGAAATGCTGGGAGTTGTTGTTTTGCAACAGCTGGAGGCTACGTTTTTGAAAAACTGCCGTACAATAAGTTTTTCATTTTTATTGGGTGGGGGGGGGGGGGGTGGGGGGCAGTGTAAGGGGGTGTATATGTAGTGTTTTACACTTTATTATGTGTCAGTGCAGTGTTTTTAGGGTACATTCGCACTGGTGGGGGTTTACGGTGAGTTTCCCTCTAGGAGTTTGCGCTGCAACGGAGAATTTGCCGCCGCTCAAACTTTAAGCAGGAAATTCACTGTAAACCCGCCCGTGGGAATGCACCCTGTACATTTTACAAGTGTCTCACACTGTAAAATTTGGTAAAGGATTGGTAATGACCTGGGGATGTTCAACAAGCAGATTTGTATTTGTGAAGCATGCATGAATCAAGCCAAGTACATTGTTATCCTGGAAGAACACCTGCTTCCTTCTATTCTGACAATGTTTCCCAACACTAAAAATTGTTGTTTTTTTGTAGCAGTACAATGCTCCATGACACAATGCCAGGTCAATTAAGGTGTGGATGGATGACCACCAGAATACGACTCTGTTATAGCCAGCCCAATCTATAGACCTGAACCCCATTGAAAACCTCTGGAATTAGATCAAGAGGAAGATGGATGGTCACAAGCCATTAAATAAAGCCAAGCCACAGTTTTGTGCCAGGCATGCATAAAGGCCCCTAACAGCAAAATGACAGACTGGTGGGAGCATGCCAAGATGCATAAAAACTGGGATTAAAAATCAGAGCTATTCCACCAAATATGTTTTTTTCTTTTCTTATATATATATTTTTAAGGATAAGGCTAAATTGACACAGTCTAAAATTAAAACAAAAATAGTGCAGTAAAATAGATATAAAAAAGCATCAGTTTTTTTAATCTAATAAAGTGTTCCGTTAATGTCTATGAAAAAGTGACTGCCAGCACATCACACACAAAAAGCAGCAACTACAACACCAGAATCACTTCAGGCTTTTAAAACAATGTGTGCATTGATATTATGCACACAAACAGCAGTACACTTACAAAATTAAGTATGTGAAAATTTTACAGTTTTCTTCAATTGATTCCTCCATACCTTCTCATATTAAAAGGGTACTTTTAAATCAACTGGTGCCAGAAAGTTAAACAGATTTGTAAATTACTTCTATTAAAAAATCTCACAGTATTTTTCAGCTTCTGTATACTACAGAGGAAGTTCTTTTCTTTTTGAATTTCCTTTCTGTCTGACCGCAGTGCTCTCTGCTGACACCTCTGTCCACGTCAGGAACTGTCCAGAGCAGGATAGGTTTGCTATGAGGATTTGCTCCTACTCTGGACAGTTCCTGGCATGGACAGAGATGTCAGCAGAAAGAACTGTGGTCAGAAAGAAAGGAAATTCAAAAAGAAAAGAACTTCCTCTGTAGTATACAGCAGCTGATAAGTACTGGAAGAATTAAGATTTTTAAATAGAAGTAATTTAGAAATCTTAATATGGAGAGTACCAGTCCTCAAGAACACTAGGGAATAAGGTATAGGAAGAAAAAAATAAGAAGAGATGTGGATCCAGTAATTATAATAAAATTTGAATTTATTAATGATACAGTATATAAAATAAAGTATAGTATATAAAATAACCAATCACTCTGCAGGGCCCTTGCAGAGATAAATGGTATATATTAACTAGTTGTAAATGTGATAAAAGATGAATAAAAGATATAAGATTATTATATAGCACCAATCAATAAATATATTGTTAATATCCACTGTAGTGAGTTTGCAAAGTCTTTTTCAATAATTACAATTCATCCAAATATATCCAGTGTTGAATATTGAATGAATCCTATGAGTCAATTGTAGCAGCATAAATCCTGTGAGTCAATTGTGGCAGCAATAGCAACTATGTTGCCATCTCAGGTAAATGTATCAAAGCTGTGTCGGCAATGTAACAATGTGTAGGTGCACAGCACCACTCACCCTCCTTTGTAGACCTCGATGGACTTCAGACAGCGATGTTTTTGATGGATGACAGGTAGCGATATCAGCGGGTAGCGATGCTGACAGGCAGCGGTGTCCTGCAGATAGCGAATGCTGTCAGTTGTTGCAGTATCAGTCCTGGTCGTGGTCTGGGTGACTGATACTGCAACGACTGACAGCGTTTTATTTTATTTTATATACTATATTATTAATAAATTCAAATTTAATTATAATTACTGGATCCACATCTCTTCTTTTTTTCTTCCTATACCTTATTCCCTAGTGTTCTTGAGGACTGGTACTCTCCATATTAATTCTCCAATACTCTAGGCCTTATTGGGTGAAGGCATCACCTTTAACCTCAAACACTCATCTCCCCATATCCTAAGTGAGCTACACACCCTTTTAAAGGGGTATTCCGCCCCTAGACATTTTATCCCCTATCCAAAGGATAGGGGATAAGATGTCAGATCGCCGCGGTCCCGCTTCTGGGGACCCCTGGGATCCCCGCTGCGGCACCGCGCTATCATTACAGCACAGAGCGAGTTCGCTCTGCACGTAATGATGGGCGGTACAGGGGCCGGAGCATCGTTACGTCACGGCTCCGCCCCTCGTGATGTCACGGCCTGCCCCTTTCAATACAAGTCTATGGGAGGGGGCGTGGCAGTCGTCACGCCCCCTCCCATAAACTTGCATTAAGGGGACAGGCTGTGATGTCACGAGGGGCGGAGCCATGACGTCACGCTGCTTCGTCCCCCGTATCGCCCGTCATTACGCACAGAGCAAACTCGCTCTGTGCAGTAATGATAGCGCGGTGCCGCAGCGGGGATCCCGGGGGTCCCCAGCAGCGGGACCGCGGCGATCTGACATTTTATCCCTTATCCTTTGGATAGGGGATAAAATGTCTAGGGGCGGAATACCCCTTTAAAGGAGTACTCTGGTGCAGAGTATTCCTGCTCCGTCCTGCCCGGGCTGCAAAATAAATGAAAATAAACCATCTCTCACCTCTCTGGGTTCCCGCGGAGCGCCACAACAGCTGATCGGTCCTCCGGTCCTTTTTCTTCATACTTCCGTGTCAACGAAGCATCACATGGTGCTCAGCCTATCGCCGGCCGCCGCGATCTTCTGCCTCGGCCCATAATAGGCTGAGCGCCATGTGATGCTTTGTTCACACAGAAGTATGAATAAAAAGGACCGGAGGACCGATCAGCTGTAGTGGCGCTCCGCAGGAACCCAGGGAGGTGAGTGATGGTCTATTTTCATTTTTTTGCAGCCAGGGCAGGACAGAGCAGGAATACTCTGCACCAGAGTACTCCTTTAAGCATTACCATTCTCCGACTTTTAGCCAACCCCAATTCATAATTTCGAACCTTTCCATCCAACCTCCCCCACTCTATTAATACAGAAGCCTTCCCATCAAACCATGAGGGGTATAGTAACAATTTTTGCCCAATTTGCTGATAAGCAAGCTATTCTATTTTCCACAATCCCAATAATAAACATTCAGGCTGGACCAAATATCTCCCGTAGGCTAGGTTCACATCACGATTTAAAGGAGTACTCCGGTGGAAAACTTTATTTTTTTTAAATTAACTGGTACCAGGAAGTTAAATAGATTTGTAAATTACTTTTATTAAAAAAATCTTTATCCTTCCAGTACTTATTAGCAGCTGTATGCTACAGAGGAAATTCTTTGCTTTTTGAATTTCTTTTTTGTCTTGTCCACAGCGCTCTCTGCTGACACCTCTGTCTGTGTCAGGAACTGTCCAGAGTACTATAGGTTTGCTATGAAGATTTTCTCCTGCTCTGGACAGTTCCTGATACGGGCATCAGGTGTCAGCAGAGAACACTGTGGACAAGACAAAACAAAAATTCAAAAATAAAAGAATTTCCTCTGTAGCATACAGCAGCTAAAAAGTACTGGAAGGGTAAAGATTTTTTAATAGAAGTAATTTACAAATCTGCTTAACTTTCTGGCACCAGTTGACTTAGAAAAAGTTTTCTCCACCGGAGTACCCCTTTCATTTTCTGCAGCACAGATACAATTTCAGCCGATTTGAGGTTCCAAAATCGTATCTGTGCATGGACATGTATGGACCCGTTAACTTTTATGGGGCTGCAGACCCTATCGTATGGTCTGCCACGATTTTTAATCAGTGTCAAAAACTTGACGTGTTGAGAAAATGACCAGATTGTAGTCACTAGCTGAATACGAAAGGGTCCGCAGCCCAATAAACGTTATTGGTCCGTACATGTCCATGCGCAGATACGATTTCAGATGATTTGAGGTTCCAAAATCTATAAATGATCCTCAATTGCAGCATTCTGTTTGACTAAACATACACTGACACTCCGCAAGCATTTCAGAGATAGCTTTCTGAAAACACCAACTCCCTCCTCAAATTTTTTCAGATTTTAACTTGAAATGTAGCAGTCAGTAAATTAATAACAGACTTTGGGGGAGACTTATCATTGCATTTAAAGCAATTGTTTAATTTTTTTTTTTTTTTTTTGCATACGCCGGACACACAATGTTGCACGTGCACCTAAGCACTTTTTTGCTACTTTTGTGGTACGCAGAAAGTACCAAACAGCTTATTATTTTGTGCTTATAAGCCCCAAATTGATCAAACCTCCCTTGATAGTATAATTAATGTGGCACTCATTAGCAAAACCAAAGCAAAAAAAACGACTTCAAAACTCACTTTCCAAAGACAACAATAAATGTCTCCTTTACCTTTTGACGCTTCACTCTTCCTTACATGGTTTATTAGTGTATATGATTCCACTGTAAATATTGTTTTATCTTCCTTGACCCTGTGTGCATTTTAGATACTTTGGTATATACATATATAACACACTCCATATAGTCTTTTACCTTACTAACCCCTTAAAGGGGTACTTCAGTGGAACAGTTTTTTTATTTTTTTATTTAAATCAACTGGTGCCAGAAAGTTAAACAGATTTGTAAATTACTTCTATTAAAGAATCTTAATCCTTCCAGTACTTATTAGCTCCTGAATACTACAGAGGAAATTATTTTCTTTTTGAAATACAGAGCCCTCTGCTGACATCACGAGCACAGTGCTCTCTGCTGGCATCTCTGTCCATTTTAAGAACTGTCCAGAGTAGGAGCAAACATATGCTGCTCTGGACAATTCCTAAAAATGGACAGAGATGTCAGCAGAGAACACTGTGCTTGTGATGTCAGCAGAGAGCACTGTGTTCCAAAAATAAAAGAATGTCTCTCTGTAGTATTCAGCAGCTAATAAGTACTGGAAGGATAAAGGTTTTTTAATAGAAGTAATTTTACAAATCTGTTTAACTTTCTGGCACCAGTTGATTTAAAAGAGTTTTCCACCGGAGTACCCCTTTAACCCCTTAAGGTCCAAGCCCATTTTCCCCTTAAGGACCAGGCCAATTTTATTTTTGCATTTTAATTTTTTCCTGCTGGAATTCTAAAATCCATAACTCTTTTATATTTCCATCTACAGATCCATATAAGGGCTTGTTTTTTGTGTGACCAATTGTACTTTGCAATGAAACCACTCATTTTACTATAAAATGTACGGCAAACCCCAAAAAATATTTTTTTCGGGTTTCGTTTTCGCACTGTACAATTAACGGTAAAAATGATATGTGTTCTTTATTCTGTGGGTCAATACGACTAAAATGATACCCATTGTTAGATACTTTTATATTTTTGTACCGCTTAAAAAAAATCTTAAACTTTTTGTACAAAATCAGTAATCTAAAATCGCCCTATTTTGACCACCTATAACTTTTTCATTTTTCCGTATATAGGGCGGTATGAGGGCTCATTTTTTGCACCGTTATATGTACTTTTTATTGATACCACATTTGCATATATAAAACATCTATATCATTTTTTATAAATTTTTTTGAATAAAATGTGACAAAAAAGCAGCATTTTTGGACTTAAATTTTTTACGTTTACGCCGTTCACCGTACGGGATCATGAACTATATTTTGATAGTTTGGACATTTTTGCACGCGGCGATACCAAATATGTTTATAAAAAAAAATTATGCTTTTTGGGGGTAAAATGGGAAAAATGGACAATTTTCATTTTATTGGGGGAGGGGATTTTTCCCTTTTTTTGTTACTTAAAATTTTTACATTTTTTTTTCTTTTACACTTTTTATGTCCCCATAGGAGACTATCTATAGCAATCATTTGATTGCTAATACTGTTCAGTGCTATGCATAGGACATAGCACTGATCAGTATTAACGGCTATCTCCTGCTCTGGTCTGCTCGATCTGAGACCAGAGCAGGAGACGCCGGGAGACGGACGGAGGCAGGTGAGGGGACCTCAATCTGCCATTACAGATGATCGGATCGCCGCGGCAGCGCTGTGGGCGATCCGATTATCTATTTTAACACGTGCATTGCCGCAGATGCCATGATCTGTACAGATCACGGCATCTGAGGGGTTAATGTCGGCCATTACCGGCGGGTCCCTGGCTGCTGATAGCAGCCGGAACCTGCCATATATGACAGGACGTAAATGTGTTTGCAGGACAAAATTAATAAATAAAAAAAATGCAATTTTGCAACTTTTGTGAGCTTCCGTTTCTATGCAGTGTATTTTCCGGTACTAATGATGGAACTTTTTGATTGCTTTTTATAATTTTTATTTCTGCAATATGAAATTATCAAAAATAAGCAATTCTGGACTACGATATATTTTTTTTCCGTTTACACCACTGACTGTGCAGTTTAAGTAATTTTATATTTTACTAGTTCAGACATTTCTGAACACGGCGACACTACATATGTTTATATTGTTTACATTATTTTATTTGAAAAAGGGGGGCAATTAAAACTTTTATTAGGGAAGGGGCTTTTTCAACTTTAACATTTTTTCCCCCACATTTAAGTCACTATTTTTTAGTCCACATAGGGGACTATTCCATGTAATCTTTTGATTGTACACACTGTTCAATGCTATGCTATGACACAGAATTGATCAGTGTTATCAGTGCTCCATTACTACAGACTGCTTACTGAAATTGAGCCCAATCCGATGAAACAAAGGAAGGTAGGGACTCTAAGCCGATCAGGACCCCACAATTTTGCTGCAGTAATCCTGATCAGCTCCAATGAACTACCGGGAATGGATAGTGTCGTCTAAAGGGTTAATGCTGGACATAACTTTATTCTCTTGGTAAGCCAGTCCTACTGGCAACATCCTCGCTGCATGCACGACCTCCTGGCAAGGCATTCAGGCCAATAAAAGTTACCCGGCAGTCAGACGATAACCGCACTGACTGGCAGGATTTGTAGTTTCAGGACTTCGGCACCATGAAAGGCACTCTATCGGATTGCTCATCAGCACACAAGGTACGGCAGACAAGGTATGCCAGGCAGCTGCTTCAGTGTGGTCCTCTGACATACAGTAGTCAATGGAAGAAGTCAGCAGAGCATCATAGGGTGATGTTGCATTCAACTTATGATGGGCTGTGAGAGACTATCGTAAGTTGAATCCATCGCATGATGGTGTCTTGGCACATCAGGGGACCACTGTACTCTAAATGATTACATTTTTATTTGGAATTTGTAAGTTATTTCGGGTGGTCTATAGAATGAAACAAAACTGTTCGTTTTACTCAAATACACACACTCCACTAAAACCAGACTGAAACTAAAGCTATATAATCACACTTGATACTGCATCTTCCCTTTTCTTCCCCCCTACAAAAGCCTTACAAGATTAATAAAGCAACTTGTTAAGTCACAATTATTTTTGAGACATAAAATAAATAGTTGCTACTTACCGGTAATTACAGAGAATAGATCTTTATGTTAGTGTTTCATGACTCGGCTCCCTATACCGTAATTGCTTTGCAGACAATTATAACAGATGTATGCATTTACTCACCTACAAACATGTCCACACACCATGTAACATACAAAGAGAAATAACTTCTTGTGGTCATGCCATACTGACAGTCAAACATGTAACTTAAAGAGGTAGTCCTGTGTCAAAAATCTTCCCTATCCACCTGTCAGATCATGGGGGGTCCGACCGCTGGGACCCCCCCCCAATTGTGTTTGCACAATGCCGTGGCTGACAAGCCCCCTCCATACATCTCTATGGGAGAGCCAGAGGTACCTGAACGCTGTATTCTCCAGCTTTTCCATGAGATGCATGGAGGGGGAGTGTCCGCCGCCACTTTGTTCGATAATCGACACACCTCCATTCATGAAGAAAATGGGGTGTCATACGGAAGATTGAGGGGGGTCCCAGAGGCCGGACACTCAGTGATCAGACACTTCCCCCCCCCCCCCCCCCAGGGGATAAGTTTGTCGATACTGTGTAACTCCTTTAAAGGGGTTATACAGGGCTAGAAAAACAGATCTGAGTTCTTCCAATAAAGCACCACACCTGTCCTCAGGTTGTATGTGTTATTGCAGCTCAGTTCCCTTTAAGTAAATGGAGCCAAATTGTAATACGACACACAGCCTGAGGTCAGATGTGAGGCTGTTTTTTGGAAAAAATTTGCTCTGTTTTTCTCATCCCAGAAAACCCCTTTTAAAAGGAAGTCGGTCAGGACTTTTATGATGCTTTCACCAAAGGCAGCATGTGAAAGGCTACTTTATTATAATAAATACAATTTATCTGAAATGCTGCAGTTTAAATACTGGGAACTGGGATTTTGGTAACCAGGGAATTCCCCGTCAAACATCCATCAATGAAGCACAGGGGGTCAAAGGGAAGACACTGGAAACTGCTCCAGTGGTTTGAAGTCCAGTTAAAAACTCTGATTTCTGAGAAATGCCATGTTTTACAGTAAAATTATAGTTTGTATTAATAAGAGAGCCTGCCTTTGTTTCATGCTGCCTGTGGTTTAGACAGCATGAAACTCCTGACATGTATCCTCTAAAGCTCCTTAGGCCCAATGCAGAATCTCCAACAATATAACCCGCAAACAAACACATGCAATTTTATAGTACAGAGGAGCTTTTTGAATTTAACAATATATTAATATTGTACAGCAAGCAGCTTAACCTGTTATATACTGAAGGGCTGAGCCATACATTTACTCACAATACGAAAAGGTTAATATATGTCAAGCACTATCTCTCCAGATAAGTAAAAAAATGAAAATCTGCGCTCCTGATATTCAGAGCAGTGGAAAACAAACAGACGGGCCCTGTAGCGATATATCCAATCTGTCCCGGCAAAACGTCTGACAGCTGCAACACTAACAATATTAACAGTGGATGAATTAGTACCAGACGCTAAACAGTTGCCATGGAGAGAATCATCCTCCTAGTTTTAGGTTCCAGCATGGTAGGGGGAAGGAAAATACAAATTGGCCCCTTAAAAGATCCCTTCACCCATAGAGAGCATGTTATTAAATAACTGTAGCCCATGGAGCAAAACACTAAGATTTCATTGCTTTTTAAAACACTATTTTTATATAGTTTTTTTTTTATAATACTTATTCTGCAGCTAAATAAATAATATTATCAAAGGAATATTTGCAAGGCATAATAAAAAAAAATGACAGTATAAATGTGAAGGTAGTAATAAAACACACCGACAAAGTGTTACTGTTTCCAGAATCTAGCATTAGAGACCTGATATTTTCTCAATTCTCAAATATTCTGGATTATCTGATTGCAAACGAGAACTGTATTAAGTTGACTGATAAAAGTAGAGACCCTCCAGAAAAACATCTTCAATATTTCTGCATCAGGTTCCACCTCTAGGACCATCACCCAATTCATTACCAGGGTGCTGGTGATCACAATACACCAATTTCTAGAATGTAAGCAATGCAGAGCTCATTATTTAAGTCCCATAGACTTCAATGGAGCATGCGATTGTCTGGAGCTTGGGTTCTGCAAATTTAAGCACAGGGGGGACATGTATCATTTCCAGTGTATAAAAGAAGTTTTTTACCCCTCTGCCTGTTGTCTAAATTTGGCGCAGCTGCATTAAATTTATCATTCTTGTGCAGCTACTTTTTTGAATTGCGTTTACATTTAGAATTCTCCTCAGAGCATAAATTTACACCGCAGCTCTATTTAGTAGGAGCTTTGTCTGCAGCGTATCTGCACCTAAACAGTAAGTTTGTCCTCGTTATTAGTTCTAGAATTTTTTTTCTTCATTATGTAGAGTTTTAATCTCACAATAATACCACTTTTTGCACCCAATTATAACACATCAATTATACCTATGTCCTTATTCTTCATTTAACATCTGTGACACCCCTGTGCAAATCACCTCAAATGTACATGGTGCACTCTACCTTATGGTCCTTGTTGTGCGCCCGCAGAGCACTTTGCGCCCACATATGTGGTATCTCCGTACTCCGGCTAAATTGTGTCCCAAAAAATGGGGATCTTTTTTCCCATTTACCTCTTGTGAAAATGTAAAGTATGCGGCAACACCTGCATGTCAGTGTAAATAATTTTATTTTTATACACTAACATACTGGTGTAGACTCCAACTGTTCCTTTTCATAATGGGTAAAAGGAGAAAAAGCCCCCCAAAATCTGTAAGGCAATTTCTCCCGAGTACGGCGATACCCCATATGTGACCCTAAAATGTTGCCTTGAAAAACGACAGGGCTCCAAAGTAAGAGAGCGCCATGCGCATTTGAGGCCTAAATTAGGGTTTTGCATAGGGGTGAACATAGGGGTATTCTATGCCAGTGTTTCCCAAGCAGGGTGCCTCCAGCTGTAGCAAAACTTCCAACATGCCTGGACAGTCAATGGCTGTTCGGCAATACTGGGAGTTGTTGTTTTGCAACAGCTGGAGGCTCCATTTTGGAAACAGTGCCGTACCAGACGTTGTTCATATTTATTGGGGAGGGGAGGGGGGCTGTGTAGCGGTATGTGTATATA
This sequence comes from Hyla sarda, assembly GCF_029499605.1. Classification (NCBI taxonomy): domain Eukaryota; kingdom Metazoa; phylum Chordata; class Amphibia; order Anura; family Hylidae; genus Hyla; species Hyla sarda. Next base: position 226,430,741 of record NC_079191.1, read on the forward strand.
TAGTGTTTTTTACTTATTTTATTTAAGTGTAGTGTAGTGTTTTTAGGGTACAGTCACACGGGCGGGGGTTGACAGCGAGTTTGCTGCATCTCAATCTTGCAGCACTCCCTGTAAACCTCCGCCCATGTGAGTGTACCTGTCCATTCACATTGGAGGGAGGGGGGGGGGGGAACATCCAGCTGTTGCAAAACTACAACTCCGAGCATGCCCTTTGGCTGTCCGTGCATGCTGGGAGTTGTAGTTTTGCAACAGCTGGAGGCACACTGGTTGCGAAACACGGAAACAGACTCAGTGTTTCGCAACCAGTGTGCCTTCAGCTGTTGCAAAAACTTCAAATCTCAGCATGCAGTGACAGCAGAAGGACATGCTAGAACTTGTAGTTATGCAACAGCTGGAGGCATACTGCTACAACTCCCAGCATGCCCTTTGGCAGTCCGTGCATGCTGAGGGTTGTAGTTATGCAACAGCTGAAGGCACACTGGTTGCAAAACACTTGAAAGTTTTTTACTTAACTTAGTGTTTCCAAACCAGTGTGCCTCCAGCTGTTGCACAACTTAAATTCCCAGCATGCATGGTCTGTCAGTACATGCTGGGCGTTATAGTTTGGAGGCACAGCTTGAGGCACACGGGTTGGGAAGGGAAAAAGAGTTAGGAAACCAACAATGTTTCCCAACTAGTGTGCCTCCAGCTGTTGCAAAACTATAATTCCCAGCATGGCCAGACATGCTGTAAGTTGTATTTCGGCAATATCTGAAGGGTCAGATGTTGACGAACTACAACTCCCAGCATGCTTGGGCAGTCTGGGCATGCTGGGAGTTGTAGTTTTGCAACAGCTGGAGGTCCACAGTTTGTAGACCACTGTATAATAGTCTCCAATCTGTGGTCTTCCAGATGTTACAGAACTACAACTCCCAGCATGCTTCGACAGAGTGGGCATGCTAAGATTTGTAATTTTGGAACATCTGGAAGAGCACAGATTGGAGACCATTATACAGTGGTCTCCAAACTGTGGCCCTCCAGATGTTGCAAAACTACAACTCCCAGCATGCCCAGATGGTCACATGGTAAGATGGCTGGCTATCAGTGATCGCCACCATCTTACCGGGCGCTGGGGAAAAGTATAACGGAAAGCAGTAAATTTTAAAAATAAAAGGAGAATGATCTACAGTGTTAAGTGGATTACAAGGCTATTTTAATGTGACAGAGCTTGTTCAATGATAAGTAAGCTATCAAACATTTCCTATGTAAATGTATTAAATTGTTGGATCATAAAATAACAATATACAAGTGATCTAATGAATAACTGAACTGGAAACAAATATTCTATATGCAAATTATTTTAAAAGTGCTTTGGAATAACCAAGGAGTAAAAATATAAAGCAAACCAAAGGAGGAATTGAGATAGGAAAGTTAAAAAATTCTGGTGGTTCCTTAGTAGAACTTTCCTTCAGAAATAGAAAGGATTGCTACGTGCAGTTAAAGTTGGCTTATATTTATGGGGAAAAAGACGCACGTGCGTCAAAATTTTTGGTGCAAAGGAAAAGAACGCAGGTAATAAATCCATGTGTACTATATATGCAGCTCCAAGGTACCCTGATTCAGCCACATCTGGAGGACATGCTCTACCAAAACGTGCGCAAAAAAAAGGGGGAAAAAAACGCTTGCGCAAAATTTTGCGCAAAGAAAATACACACAAAACAGGGGTAAAATCTTTCATACATGTCCCCCAGGAGTCTTATTCAGTTCTCTACATTCAGTCTTCTGTTTCTGGCATTGTAAGAGACCAGATTATGTTCTGCATCACAACTATCAAAAAGTACCAAGATAAAGGCATTTTACTGCATATATATTAGCTTTCAGGTAGTAAAATCCGAAAGTGTGAAAAGATTAAGTGTCAGGGAGGAAAAACTAAAATTCTCCTTATTATTAAATTATACTGCAGGCGTCACAGATAGGATTAATATACAAAAAAGGTTAGTAACTTTTAAATATATTTTTTATAGTTTACTGTCAGAGTTGTTTCAGGTCTAATATGCAACTCTGGGTGCAAACGGGAAAGGTTGAAATCTAGGATATACATATTTTTTATGTAATTTTACTTCTGTTTACATCCTGCCAGGATAGAGAAAGCCTGTGTGCCCTGTGACCTCCAGCCACACAGTGATGGTCAGCTTCTCCTGAGCAAGCATGTATACAGAGACACCATCATTCAGCCTATGTAGACAGAGAATAAGGACTCAAATGCGTTCACTGCGACTACCAGTATGATTTATAGGTTACATAAAAATATTGAACCACATAATAGAAGACTAAAGATCTCAAAGCTCAATTACATTCTCCCTTTAGAAGCACAGAAGATCCGACAAAATTTGATGAAAAATGTAATGCGTGCAACTGGTTTCATTTACAGAAAAAATAATTCCATGTTAATAATTTAACATGCTTTGGTGATTTCCAATGTAGCTAGTATTGTCCAAGAAGAAAAAAAGCCGGAGCACAAGTTTGCATAATCAAGGAAAACGGGGGCGGACATTCCGCAAATTGTGGGAGCTGTCAGAAGATGCTGCCGCTCAGACCACTTGGATATGCGCCATAGACGTCAATGCATTTTCAAGCGGATTTCAAGATTGCGAAAATTTGCAGAAATTCTGCAGTGTGCACGGTGTAGCAGAATCCCATTGAAAACAATTGGAGGGAACAGATAGAAATTTTGAGCAGGAATTTTCCTGCCGGATTCCACTCCGAAATTCTGTCGTGTAAACATGGCCTAAAGGGGTATGCCCATTTCAGGTGGTTATCCCCTATCCATAGAATTAGGGATAACAAGATGATCAGTCTGACCACTGGGACCTCCACCAATGCAAAGAATGGGGACAGCTGAATGGAGTCTAACTCTCTATACGATTAACTCCTATGGATAGGGGAAATTAAGTTGAGAAGTAAATGGCTATTTAGGTGTATATATTCCCTTCAAAGTGACAGAGTTACTATATTTATATTCATACATGGGAAAAATTAAGTCATTAATAAACCTATACAATTAAACAACTTTATACAATCTGAAGACTGTTGAACATCAGTATTAATTCATTTTAGTTCTACAATACAAAATAGATGCCAAAAGTGTCTCTGCTGCTCTACCCTCCCCAGGAGTGAAGGCTCTTGCAACACATTGCATTTATAAACATGGCTAGTCCCTCTGGTATCGCAGGAATGTAATGCTTCAGCAGCTAGTAAAAAAATAAAAAATATGTATGTCTCCAAAGGACGAAGAGCAACAGACTGGCAGTTGCTGGCCAACTTCTATCTAATGTGAGTAGGCGGAAGTAATAAAACCTCCTGCTAACCCTGGTGGGGACTGCAGCTTGCTGTCGTGGGGGCACTGTCACTGTGCCATTTCACCACGGTCTGTTCAGCATTGGCATCAGACAGGCCTGGTGTGCAGCTTGAGACTCATTCAAATCAAGGACACAGTTCTGAAGAGACCAGTTGCAACATACCACTCACATGAGTGAAAGGGTCACAATAGGACCAGGACTGCCATAGTACAATTTAATGACTGAAACCTTATAAACTAATGACTGTCATTACTTATATCAATGTCTTCTGCTGAATGAAGTAATGTAGTTCTAGGTACAAACTGCGGCTGTGCTTTAGGAACTTTACTGTGTAGGAAAAAACTGAAAGGGTACAGCACCAGACCAGCACTGCAGCCCTTTATATAAGGATTGTGAGGTACTGGCAGTCAAATCCTTATTGGCCAGAAAGCAATGGCATTTCTTGGCGATATAGCACCACTGTGATGGAAAACTACTGTAAAGTTTCTTATGAATGACAATGGCCAGTTCAACCATAATAATCAAAGATGTACACAAAGTTCTAACAGGACATATGGGGATCTGTATTATGTAGTCACCTATTTGGCGTGATCAGTGCTATGTAAAACACTGCAGCTTTCCCTTTTTAATATTTATTCTTTTAGGAGTTTCAACAATACCTGAATGGCTTGAGTGGATTGTATTGAGTGGAATGGATTGTAATCTTTTTTTGCAAAGAAGTCTTTACAAAGACATGTAGATGCTGTTTATAGGGTTGAATTCTGGCACATTTTATGCCAAAAATCCCTTATGGGCTATGCATTTGTTGTTTGTTTTGGAAGTGTTTATTACATAACTGAATATACACTATTTACCCGTGCATCAGCAATACAGGGGTAAAAAACACTGCATTGAATGTTTTAACACTTTATTCTGCAAACTAGTAGCAAGGAGGATAGCAGCAACCTTAAAATGTGGCCAATATGTGCTGTGTGGTGTCCAAAGCAAGCAATAAAGTGACAAGGACCAGATCTCACCTACTGCATAACTGCTATTTGGGAACCTCTAATAGAGGAGAGTATTGTATAACATCATGCATGCTGTCTTAAAATGAACTTTGATTGAATGGTGAATAGTCACTTTTTTGTTACAACATTCTGGAAAACTTTTCCTTGCAAAATGTATTAACCACTGCTAACTACTGCACATTTTTTCTTGAAATAAAAGGGAATATAAGAAACTTTGTATTATATTTTCTCACTAGAAAATAAAGGCGTTTCCATATTATCAAACTTCTTCCATACCCACTAGACGACTCATCATTGATGCTTTATAATGTCCTCCATACTGCTGCTGCTTCTGAGGGTGTGCTATAGAGAAATAGAAGAATAGGATCCCCTTTTCATGTGTGCATGCAGCGTAAGGGAGACATCATGGCATCTAGAAAAGATAGTTTATCCTGAAAAAGTTCCTAAAAGTGAAGAAGTATTCACAACGAAGGTGTCACCCAGTTTAACAATAACCTGTGCCCCCTACATTGACTAAACTTAAAGGGGTACACCGCTGCTCAGCATTTGGAACAAACTGCCGTCACTATTAATTTGGGGAAACCACCCACAAGAAACTGGTAACAGCACTCAGCTACCATAAATGGGTACTACGCTGCTTCGCGTTTGGAACAAACTGCTCCAAACACTGGAGCTAGTTGCGGGAGCTCGTGACATCATAGCCCCGCCCCCTCATGACATCACACCCTGCCCCCTCAATGCAAGTCTATGAGAGGGGGCGGGGTGTAACATCACGAGGGGGCGGGGCTATGGCGTCACGAGCCCCCGGGCACCAGCTCCAGCATTCGGAGCAGTTTGTTTCAGTTTCTTGTGGGTGGTTTTCTTCAAATGAAGTATAATAAGATGAAATTATGCATTAATAGTATGGGATACCTAACTCTATTTTACAAAAAGTTGCTGACTAAAGAATGGTAAAAAGTATTCCTTGTAGTAGGAACTTCTGATATGTTAATCAAACATGAATGTTGGCCAGAGAACGGGAAAAAGTGATCTCCCGAATACACAGGTCCCAGCACTACTTTTTAGAGAGATCTGTTCCCATGCAATTCCATGGTTTCAGTAGACAGGTGGCTTTTCATGCACAAACACTTCACTATTGTAAGTGAGGACATGGACCCATTAGGTTAGGACATCAGTGGAGAGCCCAGTTTAGCCGATTCAATTGTAGAAATAGCCGATTAAGCTTCTTAAACAACTATTAGTTGAAGCCACTGATTATTCTGATTACTACTGTTACCATTATGTTAATTTTTTGTCTGTAATTTTAGCAAAGCACATCACAAGAGCACAATTTATTAGCAATAGCTATCTACGCAGTGTCACTTGACCTGAACTAAACAAGCGCCAATAAAGCCCTATTGCTTGGCAGCAGAACCTCTTAAGAGAACAAAACAGCCCACTCTGTCAGGAAGAACCACATCTGGGAGGCAGCCGAGCACATAATTAGCTTGGTGATTAAGTGATTAGCCATCTTCTGACTAGTTCTGTTGAAATAATAAAATGGGACTTACAAGCTATATGAACTCGGTACACATGCTGCACAAGAGATATTTAATAACTACATGCCCTGGTAGTTTATATGGAATCATTACCACCAGGTCATGCCAAGGAAAATCATATCATTTGTCTGAGCTTTATTTAAAGTCCACATTTACACAGTATTTTTCAAGGTACTGGGGGCCGCGTACAACATTGCTAAAACAATACAATGCTCCTATACTTGTATTTCTAAAAGGGACTATTGTAATCTTATTAGATGAATGCTGTGGAGACTACGGTAGGTAAGTAATAAAGAAAAAGTATCTGTAATTTAAAAAATCTATGCCCAAAGAGCATTCTCTAGGCAATAACAGGTTTCATTACTCTATATCTACCAAGATACCCTGACCTCTAGCTGATTCGCCTACAAAGAAGAAACCAATTAAAAAACATTACTTTAAGGCTAACACTCAGGCTGGGTCCCCTTTGCAATTGGGCCTTCTGTGACATGTAGACATCGGAATGATGTCAAAACTACAAGAGCATTAGGGATGCAACAACATTTAATCTGCCGAAAATAAGGTTATATCAGCTTACTGCCAAAAGGAATAATTCACTGAGAATATTAGGCAGAGCTTGCGGTGGGGATGGAGCCGGACAAACCGACATTCGCCATAAGTAGTTATTTTTACACTGCGCTTAAGAGAGCTCCAGGTAGGGCTAAGCTGTGATGAGATTATGGCTGAAGGTCCTTCAAAGATGATGACGACGTTCGGTAGGAAATGATTTTCATTTCAGTGTGCCACTAACTTTAACAGTGGATAAGTGGCTGCTCTACTGCACTGATGGTGGTGCTCGTGGTGACATCAAATCCAGTAATCGTATAATAAAGAAATCCCAGCAATCACCAAATAGATGCAATTTCTGTGGTTTATTCACATAAAATAATGGTACAAAATGTGCTTTGCTGCAACAGGCCTTCCTCAGGTATGACCGCTGAGAAAGACCTGTTGTGCTGATATTTGTCCTGTACAGTTATTTTGATGGGAATAAACACCACCGAAATTGCATCTATTTAGTGAGTTCTGGGATTTCTTTATTATACCATTGACTTTAACCCCTTAACGACCACGGATGTATATTTACATCCGGGGCCGACTCCCGAACTGTTACGCTTCATTTCTGCGGGGTCCAAGTTACAATCAGCAACCGCGACCCATGGCTAATACCGGACATCGCCGATCGAGTTGATGTCCGGTATCAACCCTTTAGACGCCGCAATCAAAGTTGATCACGGCGTCTAAAATGGGAGAAATCCATGCCTGCTAGCTCAGTGGAGCTCCCTACCTGGCTCCACGCTGTCAGATCGGCATTTAATTGCTCCAGGCCTGAGATCCATGGGGCTATAACATTGCAAAAAATAATAAAAATAAAGTGTAAAAAAAGAGTTACTAAATGTGATTTTACCCCTTCCCTATTAAAAGTTTGAATCAGCCCCTTTTCCCATAAAAAATAAATAAAAATAAGGTGTAAAAAAGTCAAAATAAACATATGGTATAACCGCGTGCGTAAATGTCCAAACTATATAAATATATCGTTAATTAAACTGCACGGTCAATGCAGTACACGTAAAAAAAATCCAAATCAGTGTATTTTTGGTCACTTTTTATACCATAAAAAATGAATAAAAAGTGATCAATAAGTCTGCTCAAAATAAAAAGGATACCGATAACAACTTCAGATTATGGCACAAAATATGAGCCCTCATACTGCTCCGTACGTGGAAAAATAAAAAAGTTATAGGGGTCAGAAAAGGACAATTTTAAACGTAGAAATTTTCCTGCATGTAGTTATGATTTCCAGAAGTACAACAAAATCAAACCTATATAAGTAGGGTATCATTGTAACCGTATGGACCTACAGAATAAAGAGAAGGTGTCATTTTTACCGAAAAATGTACTGCATAGAAACGGAAGCTTCCAAAAACATACAAAATGGCGTTTTTTCTTCAATTTTGTTGCACAATGATTTTATGTTCCGTTTCGCTGTAGATTTTTGGGTAAAATGACTGACGTCATTACAAAGTAGAATTAGTGGCCATCATATGGATTTTAGGAGCAAAATTTAAAGGGTTATGATTTTTAAAAGGTAAGGAGGGAAAAAAAAGTGCAAAAACTGAAAAACTCTTGGTCCTTAAGGGGTTAAAGGCCTAAATTCAGTCACCTGGCTAAGTTTGGGTAATTTTCCAAACATATATATGTTTGGGCTCAGACTCTAAAGTGCAGCAAATCACACTTAAATCGTATCTGTCAGATCACCCAAAAAAAGAGAAAACTGTTATATGTTGCTCAGTATCTCATCCTGATCTTGTACATATAATTTTATGTGTCTATCACCTATATTTCTCTCAGAATTAGCTTTATTTCTAAATTACCTTAAAGTTGTTGACTAGAAGCAGGAGGGTGGGTCCCTTTCTTCTCCTGAGGGGATAACCACTCCTCCTCCCTCACTCTCCTCAGTCACTGGTCTGGGGAGTGAGCATCTGTAACCCTTTCCTTTCTGATTTTATGCTATACACACATACACACACACACACACACACACACTGTGTGCTTACAGCTTTTGCAAAACTACAGCTCCCAGTATGCCCATACATCCTTTGAGTTGTAGTTTTGCAACAGCTGGAGGCCTATGATTGGTAAAACTCACATTTACAGCAGTGTTGCTGCAGGCTGTGTTCCTCCTACTGTTGCAAAACTACAACTTCCAGTATTCCCACACATCATTTGGCTGTGCAGGTATACTGGGAGTTGTAGTTTTGCAACAGCTGGAGCCATGTGATTGTAGTCCCCTTGTATTAGATACACACACACATTGGCCCTCATTTACTAAAAGTGGAGTGTAGGTTTCTTTGTGGGTTTTTATTACCTACAATTTATTTTCCACGACATTTACTAAGGTTTCTCTACATTTTCCACTTTCCCTACACTTTGCTTTTTTTACACATCTTCTGATCTGTCTGGTTTTCCTCAGCTCAAATCCACCACATTTTATGTGGAAACCTTAGTAAATATGTTGGGTTTTTGTGAAAAGGTCGGAAACACGCCCCTTTTCATGATGGGCACGCCCCTTTCCCAGTGGCCACGCCCCTTTTCTTAGCAAAATGGAGAGTTAGTTGGGGTTTTTTCAATTCTGGAGCAAATTATGACGCAAAATCTGGTGCAGACAGAATTTCTGGTGCAATGCGACAGAATCTGGCGCACAACCCAACAAAACATGTTGGGTTTGCAATAGTAAATGAGGGTCATTGACTTCATTTATTCATACACATGCACATTACCTAGACAACACAAATGTACACACATACATATATTTACACACACACACACACATATATATATATATATGCAGGAAATTTTTTAACCCCTTAAGGACTCAACCCATTTGGGCCTTAAGGACTCCACAGACTAGTATGAGGACTTGTTTTTTGCGCGACCAGTTGTCCGTTGTAATGCAATCACTCACTTTACCATAAAATGTATGGCGCAACCAAAAAAATACTATTTGTGTGGGGAAATTAAAAAGAAAACCGCAATTTTGCTAATTTTGGAAGGTTTCGTTTTCACGCCGTACAATTAACGGTAAAAATGATATGTGTACTTTATTCTGTGGGTCAGTACGATTAAAATGATACCCATGATAACTTACTTTTCTATTACTGTTGCGCTTAAAAAAAAATCGCGAACTGTTTAACCAAATTAGTACGTTTAAAGTCCTATAACCTTTTCATTTTTCCGTATAAGCGGCAGTATGAGGGCTCATTTTTTGCGCCGTGATCTGTACTTTTTATTGATACTATATTTGCTTATATAAAACTTTTAATACATTTTTTTATTAATTTTTTTTAAATAAAATGTTATAAAAAAGCAGCTATTTTGGACTTTTTTTTTTTTTTTTACATTCACACCGTTCACCGTACGGTATCATTAACATTTTAATAGTTGGGATATTTACACACGCGGCGATACCAAATATGTATATAAAATATAAATTTTTTACACTTTTTGGGGGTGAAATAGGGAAAATGGGACAATTTACATTTTTATTGGGGGAGGGGTTTTTTCACTTTTTGTTTTACTTTTTTTACTTTTATTTTTACACTTTAATAGTCCTCATAGGGGACTATTTATAGCAATCATTCAGTGCTATGCATAGGACATAGCACTGATCAGTATTATCGGTCATCTTCTGCTCTGGTCTGCTCGATCGCAGACCAGAGCAGAAGACCCGTGGAAGGCAGCGGAGGCAGGTGAGGGGACCTCCGGATGCCATGCTGGATGATCGGATCGCCACGGCAGTGCTGCTGGCGATCCGATCATCCATTTTAGTGTCTGCAATGCTGCCGATGCCGTGATCTGTATTGATCACGGCATCTGAGGGGCTAATGGCGGACATGTACATTTACCTCCTGCATCGTTAAGGGGTTAAACTAAAAAAATCCTCCATTCAGTCCCCATCTTCTTTCCTCATCTGGTCACAGGCAGCAGTGTACTCTCGCCCCTCCCCCCTTCTCCTCACACAGGAGACTGTGAAGTAAATACAGACAGTGAGGAGCCGATCACATCAGCTTTAGATCTGCAGACCTGTCAATCATGAAGTGGGTCCATGACGTAGGTGATGACTTGTGGACACAGCCAGGCTGGTATGTATCCCAGGAGGCAGGGAGGCAGTTTTTTGACTGGCTTTTTCAGTATGAAATACTGAAATTGTTTTAATGAAAGCAATTGCAAAACCTATTGGTTTTGCATGCTTTACAACATATCAAAAGTTTTTATATCTGACAGTGCCTATTTAAGTGTCCCAGTCAAAACATGTATACATTTAGAAGATGACCCAAATGTAGCTACTAGCTAGCTACATTCAGGCCATTAAAATCAATGGAGACCTCGCCAGTCCATGCCTGTACGTTGGCATCCCAACGTCGCTGTTTTTGCAAAGATGTGTGAATAAACCACAACTTAGATTCTATCAACTTTGGAGTGCCGCTTCTACCTTATAGGATGTTTTCTTGGGAATTGGTCTGTTCCTGGAGCTGAGCACCCAGCTGGATCTGGAATCCTTGGCACAGTGCTCCTCTTGCCTTAGTGTTTTTATATATATATATATATATATATATATATATATATATATATATATATACATATATATACATACATACATACATACACACACATATTTACATAGTTGTGGCCGTAAATGTTGGCACCCCTGAAAATTTACAAGAAAATTAAGTACTTCTCACAGAAGAGGATTGCAGTAACACATGTTTTGCTATACACATGTTTATTCCCTTTGTGTATATTGGAACTAAACCAAAAAAAGGGAGGGGAAAAAAAGCAAATTGGACATAATGTCACACCAAACTCCAAAAATGGGCTGGACAAAATTATTGGCACCCTTAACTTAATATTTACCATACATCCCGGCGTATAAGACGACTTTTTAACCCTGAATTTTCTTCTGAAAAGTCGTCTTATACGCCGGGTATTGAGGTCCGGGATAGGAAAACTTCTGATTATCTGCCTGGGCCGGCTCTTGTGTGTGTCTGCAGGCGGGGGCCGGCCAGAGCAAGTAAAAATTAATACTGTATACTAAAAACCAGGGTGCCTCCAGCTGTTGTGAAACTACAACTCCCAGCACGGCAAAGGCTGTCCGGGCATGCTGGGAGTTGTAGTTTTACAACAGCTGGAGGCCCCCTGGTTTTTAGTATACAGTATTCGTTTTTACCGTCTCTGGCCGGCCCCCGCCTGCAGCCACACACGGGAGCAGGCCCGGGCAGATAATCATAGGTATTCCTATGCCGGACATCCCTGTGTCCCGAAAAATATTTTCGGGACATAAGGATGTCCGCCGGTCACCATTCCCCGGCGGCGCGTGTCCTCCTGCGATCCGTTCCTCCGTCTCTATGGTTGTACGCACGGGACGTCAGTGATGTCCCGTGCCTACAACCATAGAGGCAGAGGAGCGCAGGACCAAGAGGAGCGCAGGAGGACGTGCGCCAACCGGGGCCTGGTGAGTGACCGGCCGTGCTATATTAAGTGATCCGGTCACCGCTCCCCAGTCCCGGCACCTACTGCTATGGTCCATAGTAGTAGATGGTGACCCGGGCCGGAGGAGCGGTGATCGGAACACTGTGGGGGCAGTACAGACATACAGCCTGCAGCCATACACTGTATATGGCTGGAAGCTGTATGTTTGTTGGGGGGAGCTGCCTACTATTGTGGGGGAACTGCCTACTATTGTGGGGGGAAATGCTGACCTAATGTGGGGGAATTGCCTACAAATGTGGGGGGAGCTGCCAACACATGTGGGGGGAGCTGCCTACTATTGTGGGGGAACTGCCTACTATTGTGGGGGGAAATGCTGACCTAATGTGGGGGAATTGCCTACAAATGTGGGGGGAGCTGCCTACTATTGTGAGGGTAACTGCCTACTAATGTGGGGTAACTGCCTACTAATGTGGGGTAACTCCCGACCTATTGTGGAGGAGCTGCCTACTATTGTGGGGGAACTGCCGACCTAATGTGGGGGAGCTGGCAACCTAATGTGGGGGAATTGGCAACCTAATGTGGGGGAACTGGCAACCTAATGTGGGGGAACTGGCAACCTAATGTGGGGGAACTGGCAACCTAATGTGGGGGAACTGGCAACCTAATGTGGGGGAACTGGCAACCTAATGTGGGGGAACTGGCAACCTAATGTGGGGGAACTGCCAACTTAATGTGGGGGGAACTATACTGCCTACCTGATGTGGGGGAACATGATGCCTACCTAATGTAAGGGGGAACTACAAGGTACCGCACATCGCGGTAGGAGGGGTAGTCTTATATGCCGAGTATATCCCAAACTTTATATTTTAACTGTAAAAGTTGGGGGTCGTCTTATACGCCCAGTCGTCTTATACGCCGGCATATACGGTAGTTGCACACCATTTGGAAAAAATATCTGAAATCAGTCGCTTCCTATAACCATAAATAAGCTTCTTACACCTCTCAGCCGGAATGTTGGACCACTCTTCCTTTGCAAACTGCTCCAGGTCTCTCTTATTGGAAGGCGCCTTTTCCCAACAGCAATTTTAAGATCTCTCCACAGGTATTCAATGTAATTTAGATCTGGACTCATTGCTGTCCACTTCAAAACTCTCCAGTGCTTTGTTGCCATCCATTTCTGGGTGCTTTTTGACATATGTTTGGGGTCCTTGTCCTGCTGGAAGACCCAAGATCTCTGTCCATGCTTAGTGTGGCACACACAGACACACCATGCAAAGACCAAGTGAACTTCTCTCCTTTTTATCTGCTTTCAGGTGTGATTTTTATATTGCCCACACCTGTTACTTGCCACAGGTGAGTTTAAAGGAGCATCACATGCTTGAAACAATAAAAAAATTTCCACAATTTTGAAAGGGTGTCAATAAATTTGTCCAGCCCATTTTTGGAGTTTGGTGTTACATTATGTCCAATTTGCTTTTTTTCCTCCTTTTTTTGATTTAGTTCCAATACACACAAAGGGAATAAACGTGTATAGAAAAACATGTGTTATTGCAATCCTTTTCTGTGAGAAATACTTAATTTTCTTGAAAAATTTCAGGGGTGCCAACATTTACGGCCATCACTGTATATATATATGTGTGTGTGTGTGTGTGTGTGTGTGTGTGTGTGTGTGTGTGTGTGTGTGTGTGTGTGTGTGTAAGGAAATAATTTTTAGATCCATTTTTTCTCAGCATTTTTTTAATAAAAAATAACTTCCATGTAATTTTCCAGTGTAGTTCCGCATGGAAGTCCCCATTAAATTAGTGTTTTTTGTGCTCAGTCATTTAGTTTACATTGAAATCTGCAGTAGAAAATCCTGCACATCAAATCTTGCGTACATGTGAAAGTACCCTTAAACAGTTTGAGAGGCATGTCTTCTAAAATAAAGTTTTCCTATGTATTTCTTTAGTCCTTACTGCTCCTAATAATATACCTATATATTTATAAATAGATGTAAGTGATGTAAGATATATATGGGTAGAAATGCTCTTTACATAATGACTTACTTTTGACAGAGCTGGCTAAAGAGCATTTTGGGAGTCAATGGTTCTTTTCCTGGCTCTTTCATACTGTGCAAGAATAAGACCACCGCTGATGTGAGAGGTCCAGGATTAGGGAGGCTGATCACTAACTGATCCTGTTCAGAAAGAATAAGTATCAACAGATGCAGTACAATATTATCACTTGAATTGTATGTTCATTACTGTACATTGGTGAGAGTCACCATGAAGCTATGACACTTCTAGTCGAAACATTGAGACAAATAAAAGATCTTAGCAATACTACATTAGTATTAACAATTTTAATCCCTTAAAGCAAATTTCACCCGTGAACATTCTTTTGATTTTTTATATATTTTTTTAATCTACAATTCTTGACACAAGCCGTATGGTGGTTGGAGCTTAGTTTTTGTAAGACAGAGCTTATAATGTCCTGCTTAGACATAGAGGTAAAGTATAATATTTAGGCTGCACACAGGCAACCCTAGCATAAGCTATTTTTATGATAGATGCAGGTTTCCATATTAGCTATGTATTATGGAATACAGGCTGCAAAACTAGTACCTGGATTCTTTGGACTGCTCTGCAAGGTGAAAGTGAGAACACTAATTTCTCTGTAGGCCTGTGGGTTACTATTGTATTGCTCCTGCTGGCAAAAAGCAGGTAATTATAACATTTTAGGAAACTGCTATTACTGTAATTTCCTATTATATGTACCAATGTGGCTTTTTCCTTTTAAAAGAAATAAGCATTAAATATATTTAAATACAAAAGAGGTAAAAAGGGAACAGTGTTACAAATTGAGAGAGTTAATAAAAATTCACAGGCACAGGAAATTCAAACATTAAACCCTGGTAAAGTAATGACCTTTTATGGCCTGCCTCCTAGGCAGATCTCTATGTCCCTAACAAACTGGCACAATAAGGTAATTGGAAAAGGTCATTTTATGTCTGGTTACCAAGTTTTCTTCATTAAGGCAAATCTTCAACTTTGTGGCCTTTTCCTTCATTTCAGACAGCGCTTCTGTTAGCACGTGGGTATGGGCAAGATTCTGTAACACAGATTTAAACTTCATAAAAAAAAAACATCAAATTAGGCTGCTAAACAATTCTCATGTTAGAAAAGTTATTCTACTTTAATTAACATTCACAAGTTAAAAGGGGAATTCTAGTCATTAACATTTTATTACATTTTTTATACAGGTCGGACCCTTGGAGGTCCAACCAGTGGGACCCGGACCGATTGTCAGAATGGGGACCCCCAGTCCTTTTTTCCTCTGAACTAAGTGTTGTATGATGTCATGATTGAGCATTTAGGCTGATGCTCCATGCGAGGGTAAGAAAAAAAATTGGGCACTCTTACCCATCTATATCTTCATAAAACTTTACTTCTTTTGCAAATGCTATTTATTTAGTTTTTGTACCTGCTGGTATCTAAGATGTTTCCTTCATAGTAAAAAAATAAATAAATAAAAAGATGTGCTGTATAGGTACTACTGGTTTAAGTTGAAAGCAAATAGAGGTTAATCTCTACTCTGCTATTAGACATATAAACCCAATTAGCCTTTAAAAGAAAGGCAGGCTGTAAAGGGGTATTCCGCCCTTAGACATCTTATCCCCTATCCAAAGGATAGGGGATAAGATGTCTGATCGCAGTGGTCCCGCAGCTGGGTTTCCAAGACTGAGACGTGAAGTCACTCCATGCCCCCTCGTGACGTCACACCACACCCCCTCCATTCATGCCTACGGGAGGGGGCGTGGCAGCCATCACACCCCTCCTATAGAGATGAATGGAAGGGGTGTGACATGTCACAAGGTGGCGTGGCTTGACGTCCCGAGGGAGTGTCTCCGTCTGAGTGAAAGTTCTAAGGTAAGGTCTCCTTAAATAAATCTGTCAGTTTCATAATAGGTCCAGAGCTGGAGATCCTGGCAGATAAGTGCTAGGGGGATAAAATAAACCATACGGCTAGGCCATATTTACACACCAGTAATCAGTTTTAGACGATGTTCACACACAATTAGACTGTCCTGTGGTCAAACATATAGCATAAAATGTTTGCTTTTTGGCGATTTACAGCCTTTTTAAAGTGTGAACATGGTCTTAGTTGCTGTTTGTAAAGTTATAAAAGTGCCTTTTTTGTTAGCAGTAGAAGACTCAAACTGATCAGGCTGAGCTGCAGCAGCATGCCTACCGTCCTCCATCCTGCTTTGACTGATTGACACAAAGGCCCTCATTTACTATTGCAAACCCGACATGTTTTGTCGGGTTGTGTGCCAGATCCTGTCGCATTGTGCCAGAAATTCTGTCTGCGCCAGATTTTGCGTCGGAATTTAAAAAAAACCGCCAGTAAAAGGGGACGTGGCCTCCAAAAAAGGGGCGTGTTCCCGACATTTTCACAAAAACCCAACATATTTACTAAGATTTCCACATAAAATGTGGTGGATTTGAGCTGAGGAAAACCCCACAGATCAGAACATGTGTAAAAAAAGCAAAGTGTAGGGAAAGTGGAAAATGTAGGGAAACCTTAGGAAATACAGTGGAAAATAAATTGTAGGGAATTAAAACCCACAAAGAAACCTACACTCCACTCTTAGTAAATAAGGGCCAAAGTGTTGGAAGCCAAGCCCTTCACATCAATCATGCAGAAAAGGGGGTGGAAGGAAACTGGGGGACAACAGCACAAGTTTGACTCTTCAGCTGCTAACAAAAATGGTACTTTTATAACTTAACAGCTACACATGTAACTTACTGCTACTTACTACTAAAAGAGGTGTGTACTCAGCTTGTTAAAAATGGTCCTTTGGTTTTAAGACTGCAGAGTATCCTTGATAAGGGCAAGATCCTGCATTAAGGAATGCATTAAGGACCCATACATGTGTAATCATGTATGGGTCCATATTACCCTCACTAGTGCATGCATTAAGGCTTATTGTGTGAATATGTGAGAGACTAAATGTGCACAGTGTGAAAACAGAATATCAAAGAATGTTAATCGAATTATATACCCATAGGAGATCGCGGAGCTAGAGTAATACCATACAGCACAAATGAACTGCAGTTGGGCATGCAATACTAATGAACTTTTGCTCCAAAGAAAAATCCTTGTTTACGTGATAACGAAGTTACGAACTCACATGTAACCGATCAGCAGGAACTATCAAGCGCCATGCTGTTCTGTTGTGGGAAAGTACGAGTTATTATTTCATCTTTGCTTCGGAGAGATCTCCACTTACAAAAATTGGTTGGATACCAGGGACACTTTGAAGGTTTAAACAATTGATGAACTGGTCAAGGCGGTATGCCTATATATGCACAAATATGTTATTCTCATTCTGTTATCATTTTTTACTGTTTGTACAGATATAATCAAGCATAAACGTATATCATTACAACATATCTTATATGGTCAAGTTTTCTGATGTGGTGGATGTTTGGAGACCTGGCAGGCGCGGTCCATGTATGGGCCATATGGGGTCCCTTGTGAGGTCAGTGCAATGCTGTTGATTGCTACGATTTCACTGACACGTGATTTGGGGTTCTCTAGTTTTGTTTATTTCCAACACATAAGGTCACATGGGATATAACATACCGTACTAATAATTTGTTTCAGGGGTGTTAATAATTAACTAGAATTATAGTAATATAAAGACATAATTAATAATCATATAAAAAAAATATAAAAAGATACAAAAAAATAAAAAAAAATCATAAAAAAACAAAATTAAAAATTAAATATATACAAAAATATAATATTAAAAAAATCATATAAAAATAAATTAAAAAATTAAAAATTAAAACCCCAAAAAATTACTGATATATAAAACAATAAATAAATAATAAAAAAATAAAAATAATACTAAGATATTTAAAACATTGAATAAAGGAAAATTTACAACATGAAACATGCATAAAGAATAATTTAAAATATACATTTAAAATAAATAATAATGGATACCATTTTAGGTTATTAATAAGATAAGGGCTGAGGGATTCACATATTTATTCACAGAATTTGTTATTAATTTTATGGTGCAGGTTTTTCATACACATATAAATATCCTTTTGTCACGTTTTTTTTAGTGAATTTGGTTGCTGGGAACCCTTTGCAATTGAGTGCGCATGTGCCCCTATACTTACCCTTCTGTATATGGGAATCTATAAGATACGTGGGACGCATGCGCATTCAGTTGTGCTAGAGACATACCCCACAATAGAACTGTGATCTTAGTAGGGTCACGGGACTCGGATCATGGGACCCTCAAGGTGGTCACGTGGCGCGCGTCGTTTAGAGGCGCATCACGTGACTCGAAACATGTGACCCATATAGCAATGCGGAGTCCCGTGAATACATGGGCCTGCATCAAAGTTACACACAGGAAGTGAGGCATACTCAATTCCGGCATGGAGCTCGGCAGCATTGTGCAGAGATAGGTCCTCACAATGGGGGACGGCATTGAGGCTGCACACAGGAAGTTCATGGTGTGGAGTTCCGGTATGGAGCTCACCACGCCATGTCGGGACATTGGAGACTGCACCTGCCAGGTATTTTAGCCGTCAAACAATGAAGCTTTATTGATCATTAGTATAAAGAAAAAGGTAACAGAGAATAACAGCATAAAGAACAGAAACATTTGATCCGAAGACCAACAGAAATCAAGAACAGTCAGGTCACAATATATTCACATAGAAGACAAGGACCCCTTACATATTTGCAGTGCAACATAAAGTGGTCCATGTGCAGCAGATGATACATATGTAGACGATGGAATATGGGAATTGGAAATAGAATGCACTCTCCCCCCCACCCTCCCATGTGCCAAATGTACACCCCCCCCCACTCACCCGCCCTCCCCCCCCACCATCCTAATACAACATAAAACTATGTGACATGTCAGGACAACAGGGCGAGTTGAGCCACGACTCCCAGACTGCATCAAACCTATCCATTTGATCCTCTCTAATGGCCGCCAATTTTTCATTGAGCATAATGGAGTTGATTCTATCTAGCACTAGGGAGAAGGTCAATACTGGTCTCTTCCATGATGCCGCTATATGGATCCTGGTTGCCATTAAGACATATTGGGCAAGTTTAAACACTTGGAATCGCATTCTATTGTGGTATTGTATAAGACGGCATTGCTCCAGTATAGTATTGTTTGTATTATTGCTGTGATATAGGACTACACTGTTATCATAGGAGTGCTTGCTCTGTCTATGTATGCACCTGCATGTTCATAGCCACATGGAGTCGACACTGATTGTTATTTGATTACCAGTAGGACCGGGTCATTTACTCAGAGCAGGAGGTCATGGCCCTGCTCTGAGGCTGTGTTGTGGCTCTTCAGAGAGCCTTTTTAATGGTTTTAAACTTGTAACTTGACTGTTTTGTAATTTGTAATAAAGCTATTGCATTAGATATTATGGTGTGCATTCTATTTTCAGTGTGAGCCTTTTTTCTTTTGGAGAGTATTGTATATTACACTGAATTGCACCAATCTTTACAAGATATATTACAGTGAGCCCCCTGTATTTTTCTATTGTTGAAATATAAATATATGTGTTTATTAAACATTTTTTTTTTTTTTTTTACCACTTCTTTCACCCTAAATGTACTAACCAGGAAACAAGCTTCCCTGACTTGTTTGTCACCCGCCTGCACATCACCCGTCTTATTTTATTTTGTAACCCGCCTAATTTCATTTTCCTGTCGGCAGGCTCCGCTCCCCAGCCACCCGCCCGTATCTACCACCCACCTGCAAGCTGTTGTAACTATAACTCCTAGCATGTCCTCACAGTAAGGGCATACCAGTAGTTGTAGTACTGCAACAGCTAGGAGGTGGGTGATAAATGCTGGCGGGTGCCCGGGGAGCAGAGCTGTGCAAAAAGTCACACAAAAGTCGCAGTTGCGACTTTTTGTGGGACTTTTCAAAAATTGGTCTCATATTGCTTGTAAGGCAGGTCTGACCTGGCTTACACTTGCGACTTTTTGAAGGGGGTTTGTGACTTTTTTTGCTTACGTGCGACTTTCGCACTTCATAAATTCTCAACCACTGCAAAGTGAAAACTGATATTTAATTAGGTAGGGCTGATTGGTATTTTTTGCTTACCCACAAAAGTCGCACAAAAAGTTGCTTATGCGCACGTGCGACTTTTTGTGTTCCTTTTGTAAGCAAAAGAATAAAAAAAACCTTGATAAATCTCCTCCTAGATGTTTCTATAGTCGTTGACTTTCATGCCTTGCTGTTGGCAGGTCTTCGATTGCATCTCGCCAAGTGTATGTGGAAAGGAGTTCCTAAAACAAAAAGTGTTACACTTTCCATCCTTAAACAGGTGCTGGGCCAGAGGGAAAAACCAAAGCCTAAGACCACCTTAAAACTTTTCTGATCAAGTGATGGCATTCTGCTAGGATGTGCAATAACTTATAACTGGTGGAGGTCCCAGATGTTAATTGTGATAATAAAGGGCATGAAGCTGTCAGGGACCGACCAGGGGACAGGGAGAATGAGCCCTAAACTGACCCTAAAACCGCTCTCCCTGCCTACTTGCCCATCCACCCTAAACGGTGGATAGACAACTGGGCGCCGGTCCCTCCATGAACTAAAGTGCAGGGGCCTAAATAAAAACAAATACTAATAAATAGTCAGTCACAAACCAGAAACATAACAGGAACATAGAACTCCATAACAGATTACGTTCAAAGGACACAGATCAGTGAGCAGCACAGGGGACACTATATCAGCAGACATGAACAGAGGACTCAGTGGTTGTGAACAGAGGACACTATAAATCAGTAGTCATGTACAGAACTCCAAAGATCTGAAATCAAGAACTAATAAACATACAGAGTTCAAAACACCAGACAGGAAAACGGATGAGATTGAACATATTCCCGAAACAAAACAGGAATAAGCTGAATCCCCTAGAAACACCTCCGGTAAACACAGGAATAACAATACCCTCTGAGTCCCCACGGACAGGTTGGGATCTTTAGCTAATCAGGAATAATCGCAATCCCTCCGAACACCTCCAGTAGACACGTAGTCCCCATGGACAGGTAACAGGGATGCCAAATTACAACTCAGAAAACGGATACAACAGGATTAGGGCTGCACGATATGGGGAAAATGTGCGATTATGGGCCTAAATATTGCGATATCTATATGTGATGCAATATAATAAATATTTCATGTCCAATCTCCTCCCTTTAACAACTATCCACACATTCTTCCCTTGTCACATTCCTCCCGCAGTCACATTCCCCCCCACATTCCTCCCCCTGTCACATTCCCCCCACGACACAATCTTCCCCCTTGTCACATTCCCCCCAATCACATTCCTCCCCGTCACATTCCCCCACATCACATTTCCCACTCCATCACATCCCCCCTGTCACATTCCCCAGTCACAATCTTCCCCCGTCACAAACTTCTCCCCTGTTATAATCTTCCCTTGTAACATTACCCCCCCCCTTTGTCACATTCCCAGTCACAATCTCCCACCCCCCGTCACAATCTCCCACCCCCCGTCACAATCTCCCACCCCCCGTCACAATCTCCACCCCCCCCGTCACAATCTTCCCTGTCACAATCTTCCCTTGTAACATTCTCCCCCTTGTAACATTCTCCCCCTTGTAACATTCTCCCCCCTGTCACACTCCCCCCTGTCACACTCCCCCCTGTCACACTCCCCCCTGTCACACTCCCCCCTGTCACACTCCCCCCTGTCACACTCCCCCCTGTCACACTCCCCCCTGTCACACTCCCCCCTGTCACACTCCCCCCTGTCACAATCTTCCCCATCACATTCCCTGTCATAATCTTCCCCTCTGTCACAATCTTCCCCCGTCACAATCGTCCCTTGTAACATTACCCCCCCTTGTCACATTCCCCCGTCACAATCTTCCCCCGTCACACTCCCCGTCATAATCTTCCCCTGTCACAATCTTCCCCCGTCACAATCTTCCCCCCTGTCACAATCTTCCCCCGTCACAATCTTCCCTTGTAACATTACCCCCCCTTGTCACATTCCCCCGTCACAATCTTCCCCCGTCACATTCCCCCCCAGTCACATTCCCCGATCACAATCTTCCCCCATCACAATTTCTCCCCCCTGTCACATTCCCCCCCCGTCACACTCCCCAACACAATCTTCCCCCTGTCACAATCTTCCTTCCCTTGTCACATTCCTCCCCCCCGTCACATTCTCCCCTTGTCACATTCCCCCAATCACATTCCTCCCCGTCACATTCCCCCCCATCAAATTCTCCCGCCCCTGTCACATCCCCCAGTCACATTCCCCGTCACCATCTTCCCCCCTGTTGTAATCTTCCCTTGTAACATTACCCCCCTTTTCACACTCCCCCCATCACAATCTTCCCCGTCACACTCCCTGTCATTATCTTCCCCCCTGTCACAATCTTCCCCCCGTCACAATCTTCCCTTGTAACATTACCCCCCCTTGTCACATTCCCCCGTCACAATCTTCCCCCGCCACACTCCCCGTCATAATCTTCCCGTCACAATCTTCCCTTGTAACATTACCCCCCTTCACAATCTTCACCGTCACACTCCCTGTCATAATCTTCCCCTCTGTCACATTCCTCCCCCTGTCACATTCCACTGTCACAATCTTCCCCCTGTCACACTCACCGTCACAATCTTCCCCCTGTCACACTCCCCGTCACAATCTTCCCCCTGTCACACTCCCCGTCACAATCTTCCCCGTCACACTCCCCGTCACAATCTTCCCCCTGTCACACTCCCCGTCACAATCTTCCCCGTCACACTCCCCGTCACAATCTTCCCCCTGTCACACTCCCCGTCACAATCTTCCCCTGTCACACTCCCCGTCACAATCTTCCCGTCACAATCTTACTTCCCGTCACATTCCCCCGTCACAATCTTCCCCCCCCGTCACACTCCCCGTCACAATCTTACCCCCTGTCACATTCCCCGTCACAATCTTCCCGTCACAATCTCCCCCCCCCCCCGTCACACTCCCCGTCACAATCTTACCCCCTGTCACATTCCTCCCCCTGTCACAATCTTACCCCTTGTCACAATCTTCCCCCCTGTCACACTCCCTGTCACAATCTTCCCCTCTGTCACATTCCCCCCCGTCACATTCCCCCCCGTCACATTCCCCCCCGTCACAATCTCCCCCCCGTCACAATCTCCCCCCCCCCGTTACACTCCCCGTCACAATTTTCCCCCGTCACACTCCCCGTCACAATCTTCCCCCGTAACACTCCCCGTCACACTCCTCCCCCCCCGTCACAATCTTCCCCCCCCCGTCACAATCTTCTCCCCCTGTCACACTCCCCATCACAATCTTCTCCTTGTCACATTCCCCCCGTCACAATCTTCCCCCCGTCACAATCTTCCTCCCTGTCACAATCTTCCTATGTCACATCCCCCCTCCCACATTTTGTACTGCAGCAATACACTAGGTTTTCCGGGCGTTTTTCAAATCACCAAGCTAGTGCGTTTGCTGCTGAAAAAGGCCTTTCCCCATGAGCCAATCACTGGCTTAACGTGTGACACCGCTGCAGCCAGTGATTGGCTGAAAAGGGAAAGGTCCTACTGCTTGTATGGAGAAGAGATGAGACACTGGACCGCACGGAGGGAAACAGCATCTGAAGGGGCCGGGAGTAGGTGAGCAGAAGTTTTTTTTTTTTCATTTTTCTCCCTGTGCCCTTTCTCTTGGCTCAGTGTTTTTCTACCAGGGTGCCTCCAGCTGTTGTGAAACTACTACTCCCAGCATGCCCGGACAGCCTTTGCTGGTCCGGGCATGCTGGGAGTTTTAGTTTTGCAACAACCATAGGCACCCTGGTTGGCAAACACAGAATTTTAGTATTTAAAGGACATGTCCGGTGCTCACTTTTCTTATTGTATCCGTTCTGGGCTGCAAAAAAAAAAAGAAAATAAGCTTTCTCTTACCTGCATACGCTCCCCCGGTGCTCTGGTACAGGCGTTCGGTCCCCGGGTTGTATTCTTCTTACTTCCTGTTAGCCCGGCACGTCACACGGAGCTTCAGCCTATCACTGGCCGAGGTGGGACATCGCTGCAGCCGGTGATAGGTTGAAGCTCCGTGTGACATGCCAGGCTAACAGGAAGTAAGAAGAATACAGCCCGGGGACCGAACACCTGTACTGAAGCACCGGGGGAGCCTAGGCAGGTAAGAGAAAATTTGTTTTCTTTTATTTTTCAGCCCGGAACGGATAAAATAAGAAAAGTGAGCACCGGACATCTCCTTTAAATATGTTTTAACCTGCTCCGGCCGGCCCCTGCCTACAGCAGCACACGGGAGCCGGCCCGAGCAGATAATTGCACATTTTCCACGGGGGCTGTATTGCTATATATCGCAAAAAGCAAAAACCGTGATTCGATTGCTTTCGCGATATATTGTGCAGCCCTAAAAAGGATATAATTATAGAACACTGTTCACAAGACAGGATAAATCGCAATCCCTCAAAACACCTCCAGTAGACAAGGAGTCCCCATGGAGCGGTGACAGGGATGCAACATTGGACACTGTTCAGACTGGACACACAAACTGGACACTCCACTAACGAAGTAGCCATTAATAATAAATTCAAATAGACTACTGGCCAGTGGCACACTCAACAGTGTGGTCAGAAGCTGACCCAGTAGGAAAACAGAAATATAAAACACAGAACTTCATGTAAATGGATACAAGAGAAAACACAGTATGAACAGACACATAGCATAAAGAACATACAAATCCTAAAACCAACTTAAAGGACAACTGTAGTGGAACACTTTTATACATGCCCGTGCCTCAAAAATAAACGTATACATACCTTCCTACGAGCCCCCGTTGGTCCGGCACAGGCCTCACGGTCCGGCAGTGGTGACGTCATTCCACTTCCTGGGGACGGGGACGCCGCAGAGCCATCGGCGTATCACCGGCCGTAGCAATGTCCTGCCCCGGTCAGTGATAGGCTGAGCCCACTGTTATGTAAGGAGCTCTGGCCGGCTTCTTACATGACAGTGGGCTCAGCCTATCACCTGCCAGGGCGGGACATTGCTGCGGCCGGTGATACGCCAACGGCTCTGCGGCGTCCCCGTCCCCAGGAAGTGGAATGACGTCAGCACTGCCGGACTGTGAGGCCTGTGCCGGACCAATGGGGGCTCGTAGGAAGGTATGTAAGAGTTTGTTTATTTTTGAGGCCCGGACACGGACATGTATAAAAGTGTTCTACTACAGTTGTTCTTTAACAAACACAGCTTAAAATCTACTAAGAGCAGGCCACATAAAACTGGCTAAAACCAGAAAATACAAAGTGCATGCTAAAACAGAGAAAGTAGATTAAAAGCTCAAACAAAGATCGTTTCACCAAGAGCTCCATGCAGCGCTCCATCATCTTAGCAAGTCAGGATATAATGAAGTCAATCACCAGCCCAGAGGCTAGACTGGGCTGACTTTAAATAGACACACCCTAGAAGCTATTGGCTAGCAAGCAAAAGGCTATTAACTATTCCCTGACCAGGGAACATAAAACTGTTCACACACAACCAAACCTATAGCTGTGTGTGAACACAGGCCAATACAGATATAACAGTAGCGTTCATGCAGCGCTGCATCCTTCCACTATTTTGTTCCTGCAAAGGGGTCCCAGGGCACCAGGCTGTAAGGGCACAGCAGCAGATAAACATGGTGCAAGAGCGCTGTGAGCTAAGAGGCAGCTCCAACAGACAGCACCTAAAGACAACACGTCAAACCACAATGATGCCAGCATTGTAACTGCAATAAGCCATCTGCCACAGGATGATGATCTCTGCGGCTCCTGTACTTCCCCCACCTAACAAGCAGGAAGGAATGAGTTGAAAAAGCCTTTCTTGATTTGGAGTTCTTCACAGTCTGGTTCTGACATCAGTTTCTGCACTCTCTCAGTAGTATCCACACTTTCTTATTCGAGGTGCCAGAGCCAGGGCTGTCCATTTGTTTCCATTCTTCTGAGATCCTCCATAAGTAAGAGGGGGAAATCCACAAGGGAGAGGATTAGCACTGCTGCTGAGGTGTGGGGGTGCTGGGTGGTGTGCCCCTTTCAACAGAGACAAGATTATAGAGGAAGAATTGTGTAAGGTAGAGAGGACAGGTCCAGTGAGACACAAGCAGGTTAGGGAGGATGACCTCTTATCCTCTGTTCTTTTTCATACTGGGACTGGTGCTTACCCTCTTAAGGACCCAGCCATTTTACACCTTAGGACCCGGCCATTTTTTGAACATCTGACCACTGTCACTTTAAACATTAATAACTCTGGAATGCTTTTAGTTATTCTGATTCTGAGATTGTTTTTTCGTGACATATTATACTTTAACATAGTGGTAAAATTTTTTGGTAGTTTGCTTCCTTTCTTGGTGAAAAATCCCAAAATTTTATGAAAAATTTGAAAATGTTGCATTTTTCTAACTTTGAAGCTCTCTGCTTGTAAGGAAAATGGATATTTAAAATATTTTTTTTTTTTATTCACATATACAATATGTCCACTTTATGTTTGCATCATAAAATTGACAAGTTTTTACTTTTGGAAGACACCAGAGGGCTTCAAAATTCAGCAGCAATTTTCCAATTTTTCCCAAAATTTCCAAACTCACTATTTTTCAGGGACCAGTTCAGGTTTGAAGTGGATTTGAAGGGTCTTCATCTTAGAAATACCCCACAAATGACCCCATTATAAAAACTGCACCCCCCAAAGTATTCAAAATGATATTCGGTCAGCCTTTTAACCCTTTAGGCGTTTCACAGGAATAGCAGGAAAGTGAAGGAGAAAATTCACAATCTTCATTTTTTACACTCGCATGTTCTTGTAGACCCAATTTTTTAATTTTTACAAGGGGTAAAAGGAGAAAAGTTATACTTATATTTGTAGCCCAATTTCTCTCAAGTAAGCACATACCTCATATGTCTATGTAAAGTGTTCGGCGGGCGCAGTAGAGGGCTCAGAAGCGAAGGAGCGACAAGGGGATTTTGGAGAGCACGTTTTTCTGAAATGGTTTTGGGGGGGCATGTTGCATTTAGGAAGCCCATATGGTGCCAGAACAGCAAAAAAAAAAAAAAAACACATGCCATACCATTTTGGAAACAAGACTCATTGAGGAACATAACAAGGAATTAAGTGAGCCTTAATACCCCACATGTGTTTCACAACTTTTGCATATGTAAAAAAATAAAATAAAATTTCACTAAAATGTGTTTCCCCCCCAAATTTCACATTTTTGCAAGGGTTAATAGCAGAAAATACCCCCCCAAAATTTGTAACCCCATCTCTTCTGAGTATGGAGGTACCCCATAAGTTGACCAGAAGTGCACTACGGGCGAACTACAATGCGCAGAAGAGAAGGAGTCATATTTGGCTTTTTGAGAGCAAATTTTGCTCGGGGGCGTGTCGCATTTAGGAAGCCCCTATGGTGCCAGAACAGCAAAATAACCCCCACATGGCATACCATTTTGGAAACTAGACCCCTTCAGGAACATAAGGGGTACAGTGAGCATTTACCCCCACTGGTGTCTGTCAGATCTTTGGAACAGTGGGCTGTACGAAATTTTTAATTTGCACAGCCCACTGTTCCAAAGATCTGTCAGACACCAGTGGGGTGTAAATGCTCACTGCACCCCTCATTACATTCCGTGAGGGATGTAGTTTCCGAAATGGGGTCACATGTGGGTTTATTTTTTTTTTGCGTTGGTCAAAACCGCTGTAACAATCAGCCGCCCCTGTGCATATCACCTCAAATGTACATGGCGCACTCTCCCTTCTGGGCCTTGTTGTGCACCCCCAGAGCACTTTGCGCCCACATATGGGGTATCTCCGTAGTCGGGAGAAATTGCATTACAAATTTTGGGGGGCTTTTTTCCCTTTTACCTCTTGTCAAAATGAAAAGTATAGGGCAACACCAGCAGGTTAGTGTAAAAAATTTATTTTTTTACACTAACATGCTGGTGTAGACCCCAACTTCACCTTTTCATAAGGGGTGAAAGGAGAAAAAGCCCCCCAAAATTTGTTAGGCAATTTCTCCCGAGTACGGCGATACCCCATATGTGGCCCTAAACTGTTACCTTGAAAAACAACAGGGCTCCAAAGTGAGAGCGCCATGTGCATTTGAGGCCTGAATTAGGGATTTGCATAGGGGTGCACATAGGGGTATTCTACGCCAGTGATTCCCAAACAGGGTGCCTCCAGCTGTTGCAAAACTCCCAGCATGCTTGGACAGTCAACGGCTGTCCAGCAATACTGGGAGTTGTTGTTTTGCAACAGCTGGAGGCTCCATTTTGGAAACAGTGGCGTACCAGACGTTTTTCATTTTTATTGGGGAGGGGGGCTGTGTAGGGGTATGTGTATATGTAGTGTTTTTTATTTTTATTTTGTGTTAGTGTAGTGTAGTGTAGTGTTTTTAGGTTACAGTCACACGGGCGGGGGTTACAGCGAGTTTCCCGCTGCGAGTTTGAGCTGCCGCACAAGGGCTGTCTGGGCATGCTGGGAGTTGTAGTATACATGGTCCCATTACAGCAATGCATGTCGCTTTACGGCGACGTGCATTGCTGTAAAGGGCCCGACCATGGCTGAAGATCCACTCACCTGTCGCCGCCGTCTTCATCGCCGGGATCCGGGTCTTCAGGGACGAGGTAAGCAATTCGAGGTAAGAATTGCAGGGGATAGGAGGAGGTGTCAGGCTTGCCACCTCGCTCCTATACTTTAGCATGGTCCTGGCTGTCTGTGACAGCCGGGATCATGCAAAATTACCGGGCGGTCGGGTCCCAGAGACCCGATCAGCCCGGTATCGCCGCAGATCACAAGGGCGATTTCCCTTGCGATTTGCGGCGATCGCCAACATGGGGGGCCTACATGGCCCCCCTCTGCATTTGCCCTGGATGCCTGCTGAAGCATTTCAGCAGGCATCCGGTTCCGATCGCTGCCCGGTGCGTGGCAGGGACCGGCAGGATCCATACGCCCTGGGTCCTTAAGAGGTTACACAAACTTTTCACTTTTCCTTAGCTGCAATCTATGCATAGGTCTTTTTTCAGCTTGTGGCAGGTCACAGCGGGTGCAGGCAGTCTTCCACTTAATTTGTGAAATAATGCCCTGCAGAAGTGCTTGTCCAGAGATATATGGGTTTTGTAGGGAAACTGTCACTCATATTTTTTTTTATTTTTTTTAAGGAGATTGAAGAAAAAAGTATGTTTTCTCAGTCCTCAGTGTACCACTTAATCTAAAGGTTGAGTGTGTAATGGATAATTGGGTCACTTAGTATTATAGAGAGATCACCTGGACTAATGGTAAAACATTTATCATTACTGGACAATGAAATAAACGTAATTAAAATATATTAATAAAATACAATAAACCGCTGAAGGGGTCAGAACCTATCTATATGTACCCCAAAACTGGTTAAGTTAAGAGGATTGTTAGACAATGCCATTTCTAGAACCCTATTCACACTGAACAATCCTGTTGTGACTGTCTGAAGAAAACACATAACTCAGAGTTGCTAGAAAACAAATGAGGAGTCACAGTGCCCAACATTGGAAGGACTAACATCCTACCACGATCATATCTACTGTCCTAATAGATCCGGCACCATAAATATGACTTCTAGTTCATAGTGGGGGCTCTGCTCCTCGAGTACTGACTCAACCCTATGTCCAACAATTACAAAGTAGTAGAAGCTGTAAAACAAAAGAAGAACAGGCGCTCCCTTGTGAAGAATCAACGGGATATTAATAGTTTTCTTAACTTCGGCAGCGCACATTATCCAGCATGGTTAAGGGGCGTCCCCTATGGACAGTACCTGCGCATCCGGAAGAACTGCACCTCGAACAAGGACTTTGTTGCTCAGGCTGCTGTCCTTAGGGGACGGTTCCTTGAAAAAGGCTATCCAAAGAAACTTCTGACTAACTCTTATAACAAAATAAGAAATAAAAAACAATCGGATTTAGTCATTCCAAAAGCACAAATTACTAGTAAATCTGATAACTCCTTTGAATTTAAAACTAATTTTGTGACCAATTATAATAAAGAAGCAATAAAAATCAAACAAATATTACATAAACATTGGCCAATCATACTTGGAGATCCTGTTCTTGGAGAATTAATTCCCCCTACCCCTAGAATTACTTTTAGACGGGCAAGCAACTTACAAAATATGGTGGTCACTGGTAGATTCAAAGGGAAACCGCAATTGCGGTCATATAATGATGGCTTCTGCGCTCCCTGTGGAGGCCCTCGTTGTTTATGTTGTAGTTTAATTAAAGAATCCACTACTTCTTTCCTTTCTTCTATTACTCAAGTATCATATAAGATTAAAGAAAAAGTTACATGTAATACGACATTTGCAATATATCTATTAACATGTAGCTGTGAGCTCCAATACGTGGGCCGCACTGTACAAACAGTGCGGTCCCGTATGAATAAGCACCGTTGGAATATCAAACACAAATATCTACTACACAGTGTTTCAAAACATTTTACTTTCAAGCATAATAACAATTTAGATTTTTTTTAATTAATAATTCTTGAAACTATTCCATCAGATTGTGTTAATAGATACCAACGTCTCATTAATCGTGAATCCTATTGGATCCACAAACTCGTTACATTGGTCCCGAATGGGCTTAATGAGACCATAGAGAATGTCAAATAATTATTTTTTTATTTTACTTTTATATATATATATATATATATATATATATATATATATATATATATATATATATATAATTTTTTTTTTTTTTTCTATTTTCCAGTTAGCGACTCCACCACTTTACTAATTATGAAAATGTATCTTCACTTTTCATATATTGGTCCATTAGTTATATATATATATGTATTTTTGTTAAAAAATATATAATATAAAAATATATGTTTTCTTTTCTCCCTCTCTCTGATAACATAACTTCCCGTTCTCTGCCCTCCTCCGGGAGATATTTCTCGGATAGTGCCCGTTCGGACTATTGAAATTAATTAGTTACTCCTGGATATATATCTACATCATCAGTCTCCCTTTTAGGTAGATTTTGGCATGTGTTTTTTTTTTTTTTATTATATACATTACTATACATATTTTTTATTTATAATTTTTTTTTATAATACATCTCTTCCCTGCTTTTGATGGGAATTTTTTATAATCACAGGTGTAGGTACATACCGTGCGGCTTTGCTCCTGTCACCTCTCACTAAGGTGGGACGGGAGATGTGCAGGATCAATACGGTCGGTATTTATAAAATGTATAAAACATGTTTGACCCTGGGCACAATATACATTATGCGATATCGTATTTCTTAGGCTCAGTTGCACTTTATCTCTATAGCGGCAGGTGATTCATGTAATACGATGGCTTGCAGTCTGTGATTCCAATTGGTCATAAATCAGTTTTTTTATTGAATGTTTTGTCTTGTTTTTAAGGCCGCACATTTGTTAATGTTGTAATAATGTGTATTTTTATTATATATATATATATATATATATATATATAATTATTATTTTTTTTTTTTTTGTGTTCTTTTATTAAGAAGAAAAAAATCTTGTATTCTCTTAATCTCACCAAGTCAGGCAGGGGTTAATACCTGTGTGTATATAAATCCCTTCCGGCGAAGTGTTTGCTATGCCTGATTAAACCGCGCAAGCGCGGTCAAACGCGTCGCATTGGATTAAAGCTGTTTGATACCTACCTGGCTTCACTGGTCCCCTTCTTGGTCAGCGCCTGTATTCCTGCACCCCTGAAGCTTTCGCCTTTGCAAAGTAGTAGAAGCGGCACTCCAAAGTTGCAAAAAAAAAAATGTCTTTATTCACTTATCAGAGTTCCAAGAATGCAACTTTCAGCCTCACAATGAGGCTTTTCTCAAGCCTTGAGCTTGAAAACGCTTGAGAAAGGTCTCATTGTGAGGCTGAAACTTTGCATTCTAGAAACTCTGATGAGTGAATAAAGAATTTTTTTTTGCAACTTTAGAGTGCTTTACTACTTTGGAATTACTGTCCTAATACAGTGCTGCAAATATACAACTAATATCATCATAAGCCGATTGCCCGATGTCCACCAATAACCCTTTAGACACCACAATCAAAAGTTGATGACAACATCTAAAAGTGCCGAAATCTGTTCCCGGTAGCTCAGGGTAGATGTCCTGATCAGCTGTAAGTACAGTGGGAAGTATCTTACTTCCTTCCCTGCTGTCCAATCAGTGCTCCTATACTGCATCCAGCCATTGCAGGCTGGAGAAATAGAGCACCTACAACACTGATCAATGCTCTCCTTCCATTGATTAGCGTATGGAATCTGAAGACTGCATGTAATAGTCTCCCATGGGGACTAAAAAGATTAAATAAAGTGTTAAAAAAAATTAACCCCTTCCCTAAAAGTTAGAATTACCCTCCTTTTCCCATTTTTAAAATAAAAATATGTAAACAAAAATAAACATAAATATATGTGGTATCACCGTGTGCGTAAATGTCTGAACTATTAAAACAATGTTAATTAAACTGCACAATGGTGTAAATGTAAAAAAAAAAAAAAAAAGTAAAAAAATTTGTATTTCTGGTTGCTTCTTTTACCAGAAAAAAAACTAATAAAAGTGAAAAAAATAAAATAAATTAGCCATTATACGGGACGTTCATTAATATTCATGTAATTTTTTTTCTCACTTTTGATGTTTTCACAGTCCTCAGGTTACCACTCAATCTAAAGGTCAAGTGTATAATAGATAATTGGGTCACTTAGTTCTATAGAGAGATCACCTGGGCTTATGGTATAAAATTATTTATTACTAGACAACCAGTAAGGATAATTAAAATATATTAATAAAATAATATATCCGCAAGGGCCCTGCGGTTTATTGTAACTCCTAAAGGGGTACTCCGCTGTAAACATCTTATCCCCTATTCAAAGGGGGATAAGATGTTAGATCTTGGGGGTTCCGCCGCTGGGGACCCCAGCGATCTCTACTTCAGCACCCCTGCCATTCATCGCACAGAGCAAACTGCACTCCTTGCCTGATGACTGGCGATGCCAGCCGACACGCCCCCTCCATTCACGTCTATGGGAGGAGGCGTGATGGCCATCACGCCCCCTCCCATAGACCTGAATGGAGGGGGAGTGGCGTGACATCACAAACGAGGAAGCGGCAAGCTTCCGTGTTCCAGACACCACCGCAGCGGTGTAGCCCTTTAAGGACATCTTAAAATTGTCCTCTATAACTTTTATAATTTTGCGTAGATGGGGACCAGTCAACAGGCAGCGCAGTTTGCTCTGTGCAACGAATGGCAGGGGTGCTGAAGTAGAGATCGCTGGGGTCCCCAGCGGCGGAACCCCCAAGATCTAACATCTTATCCCCCTTTGAATAGGGGATAAGATGTTTTACAGCGGAGTACCCCTTTAGGAGTTAATATATCCGCAAGGGCCCTGTGATTTATTGTATTTTATTAATATATTTTAATTATGTTCACTGGTTTTCCAGTAATACATAATTTTATACCATTAGCCCAGGTGATCTCTCTATAGAACTAAGTGACCCAATTATCTATTATACACTTGACCTTTAGATTGAGTGGTACCCTGAGGACTGGGAAAACATCATTTTGGCTTAGATCTTCCATTTTTACTCTCGAAGGTCCCAGTTAACCTTGCGTCCTCTATTGTGAGCTCAACAATATATACATATTTTTCACTTTTTATAAAAGAAGATTCAAGCCTCAGAGTTCTTCCCGTTTGTCAGTATAGATTAGGGTACTGGTTGGCTGGGTGGAGAGGCCTTTGATGTTGCTTTTAAGGGATGGGAAAAGCCCATAGAGCTACCCTTTTAATAAGATATCGAATTTCAAAGACATTTAATAACATAAACCTTTTGTAATGTAATAATTCTCTTATGGTAGGAGTTCAAGGATAGTCACAGCCAAATAAGTAAACATACTAGCCTTGTGTAAGGCTCATAGACATGATTTGACTCTGTATGACCCCACAAACAATGCTGTCATATTACATTACATGGACAAGCCTATAGTGGGTTTATAGGCATACGGTATATACATTAACTGCTCCTATTTCTAATGTCTTTTTTTTTTTTTTTAACTAATAGGGCATTTAAAAGAACCAGTGAAGTTCCTACCGCATTTCTCTGAAAATAAGACCGGGTCTTATATTAATTTTAGTCACCAAAAAACACACTAGGGCTTATTTTCAGGGTTTTATTTACATGTGATGGGCGCAGCTCTGCACCCCAACATCCCCCCCCCCTACCGGTTTATCAGCCCAGCGCTGCACCCCACATCGGGGGGCTAATCGTACCGTATGTCACCCGCGAGGGCTTCTTCTCTCCCCCCCCCTCCCGCCAAATAATTATCAGCCGCTGCGCTGTACTTGTAAAGTAGCTTGAGCATGAAGGGCCCACATATACACCTGAATGTTTTTTTATGTAGCACACACCTCTATACTTCTAAACACAGGACAATACCTTTGCACCAAAAGAGAAGTTAAGTATTCCTGTGCCCGGGCTGCAAATATTAAAAAACAAACTTTAACTTACCTTCGTCCTCCGTTCCCGCATTGCTAAGGAACCGGCCTCATGGTCCCTCCGCTGTTCTTCCTGCGGTCCTGGGGATGGGAACGTCACAGAGCCTCCAGCCTATCACCAGCCGCAGCGATGTCACGCCTCGGCCGATGATAGGCTGAGCCAACTCTCATGTAAGAAGCCGGCCAACTCCTTACATGACAATGCGCTCAGCCTATCATCGGCTGAGGCAGGACATCGCTGCGGACGGCGATAGGCTGAAGGCTCTGTGACGTTCCCATCCCCAGGACCGCAGCGAGAACAGCGGAGAACAGTGAGGCCGGTTCCTTTGCAACAGGGGAACGGAGGACTAAGGTAAGTTAAAGTTTATTTTTTTATATTTGCAGCCCGGGCAATGCCTAGATCAGATGTCTTCAACCTGCGGACGTCCAGATGTTGCAAAACTACAACTCCCAGCATGCCCGGACAGCCAACGGCTGTCCGGACATGCTGGGAGTTGTAGTTTTGCAACATTTGGAGGTCCATAGATTGAAGACCACTTGCTTAAGTCTTATTTTCGGGGTAGGGCTTATATTGCAGCTTATTTCAAGCTAGGGCTTATTTGTTGTAGGTAGGGTGTATTTTCGGGGAAACACGGTATCTCTGCTCAGAAAGGGTCAGAGCACAACAGACACCATTAAATGGGGTCCCTTGCAAATAGGATATGCACTATTTTTTTTTCACCGCTCAACTCTCGTCCTCTGGACAGACTGGCCTACAGCTCCCTTTAGCAGAGCATAACGGCAATGTGAACGAGCCCTTAGCAGTAGTTCTTACTTACCTGCATGACAGCGTTAAAGAAACAAGTGTTGCCCAAGTTTGTTATTCCTTTTACAGGGACAGACATAAAGTGAAGGGATGTTTTCTCTCTAAAAAGTTCACCACTTTGTTCTTTTAAGCAAATGACCTTTGAAGAAGAACCTGGAGGTAAGATAAAAAATGTGTGTTAACAGACAAAAACACAGATATTGACACATAACTATAAACCTAGGTTTATGCCCATGTAGGTTTTCCTGTGTGTGACAGCACCTCCATACAATAATATTGACTGTAAAATGCTCAAACAGGACCGCCATCGGCTTTTTGGACAATGGCCCTTATTTAATAAGAGTGGAGTGTAGGTTTCTTTGTGGGTTTAATTCCCTATAATTTATTTTCCATGGTATTTCCTAAGGTTTCCCTACATTTTCCACTTTCCCTACACTTTGCTTTTTCTACACATGTTCTGTTCTGTCTGATTTCCCTCAGCTCAAATCCACCACATTTTATGTGGAAACCTTAGTAAATATGTAGTTTTTTTGTGAAAACGCCCCTTTTCGGAGACCACGCCCCCTTTTCCCAGCGGCCATGCCCCTTTTTCAGGTTTTCTTAGCAAAATGAATAGTTAGTCAGGGTTTTTTCAATTCTGGTGCAAATTCTGGTGCAGACAGAATTTCTGGCGCACAACCCGACAAAACATGTAGGGTTTGCAATAGTAAATGAGGGCCGATGTGTACATTTACATAAAAGATTCGCATGGGACACTTAACCCCTTCAGGACCAAGCCCATTTTGGCCTTAAGGACCAGAGCGTTTTTTGCACATCTGACCACTGTCACTTTAAACATTAATAACTCTGGAATGCTTTTAGTTATCATTCTGATTCCGAGATTGTTATTTCGTGACATATTCTACTTTAACATGGTGGTAAATTTTTGTGGTAACTTGCATCCTTTCCTTGTGAAAAATCCTAAAATTTGATGAAAAATTTGAAAATTTTGCATTTTTCTAACTTTGAAGCTCTCTGCTTGTAAGGAAAATGTATATTACAAATAAAAAAAATTTTTATTCACATATACAATATGTCTACTTTATGTCTGCATCATAAAAGTGACGAGTTTTTACTTTTGGAAGACACCAGAGGGCTTCAAAGTTCAGCAGCAATTTTCCAATTTTTCACAAAATTTTCAAACTCACTATTTTTCAGGGACCAGTTCAGGTTTGAAGTGGATTTGAAGGGTCTTCTTATTAGAAATACCCCACAAAAGACCCCATTATGAAAACTGCACCCCCCAAAGTATTCAAAATGACATTCAGTCATCATTTTAACCCTTTAGGTGTTTCACAGGAATAGAAGCAAAGTGAAGGAGAAAATTCACAATCTTCATTTTTTACACTCGCATGTTCTTGTAGACCCAATTTTTGAATTTTTACAAGGGGTAAAAGGAGAAAATGTATACTTATATTTGTAGCCCAATTTCTCTCGAGTAAGCACATACCTCATATGTCTATGTAAAGTGTTCGGCGGGCGCAGTAGAGGGCTCAGAAGGGAAAGAGCGATAAGGGGATTTTGGAGAGAACGTTTTTCTGAAATGGTTTTTGGGGGCATGTTGCATTTAGGAAGCCCTTATGGTGCCAGAACAGCAAAAAACCCTCACATGGCATACCATTTTGGAAACTAGACCCCTTGAGGTACGTAACAAGGAATAAAGTGAGCCTTAATACCCCACAGGTGTTTCACGACTTTTGCATATGTAAAAAAAAATTATTTTTTTTCACTAAAATGTGTGTTTCCCCCCAAATTTCACATTTTTCCAAGGGTTAATAGCAGGAAATACCCCCCAATATTTGTAACCCCTTCTCTTCTGAGTATGGAGGTACCCCATAAGTTGACCTGAAGTGCACTATGGGTGAACTACAATGCTCAGAAGAGAAGGAGTCATATTTGGCTTTTTGAGAGCAAATTTTGCTCGGGGGGCATGTCGCATTTAGGAAGCCCCTATGGTGCCAGAACAGCAAAAAATACCCACATGGCATACCATTTTGGAAACTAGACCCCTTGAGGAATGTAATAAGGAATAAAGTGAGCCTTATTACCCCACAGGTGTTTCATGACTTTTGCATATGTAAAAAAAAAAAAAAAAAAATTCCACTAAAATGTGTGTTTCCCCCCTAATTTCACCTTTTTGCAAGGGTTAATAGCAGAAAATACTCCCCAAAATTTGTAACCCCATCTCTTCTGAGTATGGAGGTACCCCATAAGTTGACCTGAAGTGCACTATGGGCGAACTACAATGCTCAGAAGAGAAGGAGTCATATTTGGCTTTTTGAGAGCAAATTTTGCTCGGGGAGCATGTCGCATTTAGGAAGCCCCTAAGGTGCCAGAACAGCAAAAAAAAAACACACATGGCATACCATTTTGGAAACTAGACCCCTTGAGGAACGTAACAAGGGGTACAGTGAGCATTTGCCCCCCACTGGTGTCTGACAGATCTTTGGAACAGTGGGCTGTACAAGTTTTCATTTTCACGGACCACTGTTCCAAAGATCCGTCAGACACCTGTGGGGGGTAAATTCTCACTGCACCCCTCATTACATTCCGTGAGGGGTGTCGTTTCCGAAATGGGGTCACATGTGGGGTTTTGTTTTTTTTGCGTTTGTCAAAACCGCTGTAACAATCAGCCACCGCTGTGCACAATCAGCCACCTCAAATGTACATGGTGCGCTCTCCCTTCTGGGCCTTGTTGTGTGCCCCCAGAGCACTTTGCGCTCACATATGGGGTATCTCTGTAGTCGGGAGAAATTACGTTACAAATTTTGGGGGGATTTTTTCCCTTTTACCTCTTGTGAAAATGTAAAGTATAGGGCAACATCAGCATGTTAGTGTAAAATTTTTTTATTTTTTACACTAACATTCTGGTGTAGACCCCAACATTTCCTTTTCATGAAGGGTTAAAGAAGAAAAAGCCCCCCAAACCTTGTAACGCAATTTCTCCCGAGTACAGCGATACCCCATATGTCGCAATAAACTGTTGCCCTGAAATACGACAGGGCTCCAAAGTGAGAGCGCCATGTGCATTTGAGGCCTAAATTAGGGATTTGCATAGGGGTGGACATAGGGGTATTCTACGCCAGTGATTCCCAAACAGGGTGCCTCCAGCTGTTGCAAAACTCCCAGCATGCCTGGACAGTCAACGGCTGTCCGACAATACTGGGAGTTGTTGTTTTTCAACAGCTGGAGGCTCTGTTTTGGAAACAGTGGTGTACCGGACGTTCTTATTGGGGGAGGGGGGCTGTGTAGGGGTATGTGTATATGTAGTGTTTTTAACTTTTTATTTTATTTTGTGTTAGTGTAGTGTAGTGTTTTTAGGGTACAGTCACATGGGCGGGGGATTACAGCGAGTTTCCCAGCGCAAAATTTGCTGCATCTCAAGATGCGAGAAACCCACTGTAAAAGCCTCGCCCATGTGAATGTACCCTGTACATTCACGGGGGTGGCGGGGCGGGGGGGGGGGGGGCTTGCATCAGCTGTTGCAAAACCACAACTCCCAGCATGCATGGTCTGTTAGTGCATGCTGGGAGTCATAGTTTTGCAACAGCTGGAGGCACACAGGTTAGGAAACACTGAGTTAGAAACAGACAATGTTTCCCAACCAGTGTGTCTCCAGTTGTTGCAAAACTACAACTCCCAGCATGCCCAGACAGCTGAAGGGCATGCTGGGAGTTGTAGTACGGCAACATCTGAAGGGCCAGATGTTGCTGAACTAAAACTCCCAGCATGCCTGGACAGTCAGTGCATACTTGGAGTTGTAGTTTTGCAACAGCTGGAAGAGCACAGATTGGAGACCATTATACAATGGTCTCCAAACTGGGGCCCTCCAGATGTTGCAAAACTACAACTCCCAGCATGCATGGTCTTTTAGTGCATGCTGGGAGTCATAGTTTTGCAACAGCTGGAGGCACACAGGTTAGGAAACACTGAGTTAGAAACAATGTTTCCCAACCAGTGTGTCTCCAGCTGTTGCAAAACTACAACTCCCAGCATGCCCAGACAGCTGAAGGGCATGCTGGGAGTTGTAGTTCGGCAACATCTGAAGGGCCAGATGTTGCTTAACTAAAACTCCCAGCATGCCTGGACAGTCAGTGCATGCTGGGAGTTGTAGTTTTGCAACAGCTGGAAGAGCACAGATTGGAGACCATTATACAATGGTCTCCAAACTGAGGCCCTCCAGATGTTGCAAAACTACAACTCCCAGCATGCCCAGACAGCCAAAGGCTGTCTAGGCATGCTGGGAGTTGTAGTTTTCAGACTCCTAGAAGCAGCAGTGAAGATCTTCACTGCTGCCTCTGAGGACCACATACTTACCCGTCGCTGCTCGTCCACGTGGCCGGTCCCGCGCTGCTCCTCGGTCCCGCCGCTGGATCAGGTAAGTCCGCCGGTCCCCACGTGTTCCCCCCGAATGCCGCAGGTCCCCGCGAGCCCCTGCAGCCTTCGTCCTCCGTTCTGCCCGACTTCCAGGGCGGGCAGTGCGGGGGATCTGAACTTTCACCCCAGATCACTGTGATTGGTCCACAGGGACCAATCACAGTGATCGCTGACCAGGACCATCAATTGATGGTCCTGGGGGTGAAGCAGAAGTTGTCCCCTGCTGGAAACAGCGGGACTTCTGCCAGTTAACCCGTGCGATGCTGCGCATCGCCGGGTTAACTGAATGTCATTTATAAACGCCGGGATGCGCGAACGCACTGCACAACCCGGCGTTTATATATGACATTCTGCGGGAAGGGGTTAATTTCTTTTCCAACATTTATTAGACATTTTAGGCTTCAGTGAGAATCCTCTAAAACTAAAAACACATTCACCAAATTTATCAAGGCTCATGCAACAATTCTGGCATGACTGAGACATTTCTTTTTTCGCTGCAACAATGATGTGTATATACTTTTTCTACATGTGCCCCCACCATTCAAACAGATCAAGCAGAAATATAAAAAATATTGTGTAGACTGTCAAATTTTAGAGATTAGATATCACAACACAGTATGGTTTTAAGTTGAACTTGTTGGACTCTTGTCTTTTTTGAACCTTACAAACTATGTTACTAAGTTACACAATATACATAGTTTAGGAGTCTCGTTAATTCATATGAGCACTTTCCTTGCCCTTCTCAGTGGTGTTGACGTCTGGCTGCTGTTTATCTGCATGCACAGCAGTCTGTCAATTCATCACTCATGAATTCCCTGAACATTTATATTGAGAGAGATTAGCACTAAACGAGCAGATAAACAAGCAGATAAGCTGCCTGCACTAAAAGTATGACACAATTTGCGTCATAAACAGACTTGTATGACTTGCACTGCATTTTTATTCTTTACTAAATAAAGCATACCGTAATCTAAAACTGACATTTCTGTGCCATTTCTGTGTTAAAGAACACAAGAATAAGGGACAAAAAGAAAATCATATTTTGCAATATACAAAACAACAGGATTTACTCCCAAAAACATTGACGCCCCATTTTGGCACAAATAAAGATTTATTCATTAAGTACTACCGTACGGGCTAGAGATGAGCGAACTTTTGAAACATTCGATTTGACCAATTCGCAGAATTTTCCCCAAAAAATATGTTTCGGGTCGAATTTATTCGCAGCGAATCTATATTAAAAACGGCTATTTCTGGCCTACAGAGAGCCTCAATAGGGGTGTAAAACACTTTGCTTTGTTCTAACACGAATATGGAGTGTGCTGGGGTAGTGAAATAATACTGTTATTCAAAATAACATGTAGATTACAGGAATCACTATTAGAATCACTGCTGCAGAGCAGCACAATGACAGAGCCTGGAGGTGGCATCAGTATGAGGACACCATATAGTGGCTGAATGACACAACGTGGAGGTGCTGGCAGCATGAGTAGACCATATAGTGTCTGAATGGCACAGCCTGGAGTTGGCAGAAGCATGAAGAGACCATTGAAATTTAAGATTTTTAAATTGAAATTGAGGATTTTGAAATGGAAATTTTAACTCCCAAGTTTTAGTGTCCCGGGCCCCGGCGTGTGGGTACAAAGGACCAAATCTAACAAGGAGTCACATGTCAGGACAATGACAGAGCCTGGAGGTGCCATCAGTATGAGGAGACCATATAGTGACAGAATGATTTAATGGAGTTTGTGGCAGCATGGGGAGACCACATAGTGTCTGGAGTTGGCTGAAGCATGAAGAGAGACCATATAGTGTCTGAATGGCACAGCCTGGAGTTGGCTGAAGCATGAGGAGAACATATAGTTGCTGAATGACACAGCCTGGAGCTGGCAGCAGCATGAGTAGACACTAGGGCGTCACAATCCCCAAGATTAAAAGATGAACTTTGAATTTTAAATTGAGACACGATTGCTAGCTGACACCGGGAGCTCAGACCTCTCGCTGCGACTCTGGCTGCCACACGCCCCAACTCTGCCGTGACCTCTGCCTGTGCCTGATGAATTTAGGCCTCTGCCACTCCCCTGTGCACATCCTGGCACTACTCTGTCTAACATAATTATTGTGTATATATGAGGAGAGTAAAATACGCTTCACTACCCTTAAAACAGTAACAGCAGGTGTGTACTATTGGCTGTCCTTTCACAGTATCTAGGCCCTTGACAGATTAACAGGTACAAAATAGTACACTACTTAGATGTAGGTATGTGATATGCACTTATGAGGGAAGAAAAATGTGCTACAGTACTCTTAAAAATACTTTAAGCACATGCTTAAAGGGTCTATAATTATTTTATATATTTGTTTGTTAGGAGTAACAATATATAATATTTTGTTTTGTAATTGTTATTTAAATTTGAAAGATTTTGTGATTGCTGTCTTGTATTAGAAAACTGAATTGACACTTTTCAGCTCTTAAGTGAAAAATGAAGTCAGCACCCTTACCTGTTGAGCAGCGATTAAAAAGTGAAATAGTTTGAGAAAACATGCCCTTTGAGAAAGTTTGGGGGGTTTGGTGTTCCCCAACAAAGGGAAACAAATACGTATTTTTGCACAACACCAGCAGTACACAACATTGTTGCAGCACACAGTCGCTGTGTAATAAACCCAAAATTGCACTCTCTCACAGACTATTAGGAATGGACTGCTGGGTATGTATTATATCATCTACAGACTAGTATAAGCAGCAGACCATTTGTTGTGGAACAAAGAGGGCAGAAAAATGCGCTACAGCACGCTTAAAAAACGTATTGGAGTAAAAAAAACAGCCGGCAATTACTTTTGGCTGTCCTTTCACAGTATCTAGGCCCTTGACAGATTAACAGGTACAAAATAGTACACTACTTAGATGTAGGTATGTGGTATGCACTTATGAGGGCAGAATAATGTGCTACAGTACGCTTAAAAAAAATAATAATAATAATTGCCCACAACACCAGCAGTACACAACAATGCTGCAGCTCACAGTCACTGTGTACTAAACCCAAAATTGCAAAAAGCCTCTTTTTCAAATACGATTAGGAATGGACTGCTGGGTATGGAGTATACTCTACAGACTTGTAATCTACAGACTAGTATAACCAGCAGACAAGTTGTTGTGGAACAAAGACACAGATTTGCCCTAAAAAAAAAATTCTCTCTCCTTGGAAAATGTTTCTGCAGCTGAGGCAACACACAGGTCTCTAGCCCCTCTCTGTAATACAATGCTGTTCACAGTGACTGAGGGGTTAATCGCTGCAGTAAGAATTCATTTCTGTGCAGAAATGCTATGCTCTGTGCCCTGCAGAAGGCAGAGGTGAAACGCTGCTGCAACAAGCTTTTCCGTGTAACACGCACACACACACACACAGCAATGTCCGTCCTATCTCTCTGCAGTGTAATGAATGATATGACGAGCCGGAAAATGGCTGCCGAATATATAGGGCTGTGACATCACAGGGGTGACTGGCTGCTGATAGGCTGCATCCTGCATGTGATTCAGGGTCATCCCGCCTACCTTCCTTCCCGCCTTCCTTGCCCCATATACTGACATGTGGAGCCGCCATTTTAGATGCCCTGGAGCCTGGACCGCAGTAAATTTAGTTTAATGATAGAATCGCTGCGATATTCACATTAGTTGCAAATAGAATTTTTCCTGAAATTTGCCACGAATTCGGGTTCATCAGCTTCGATTTGCTC
This sequence comes from Hyla sarda, assembly GCF_029499605.1. NCBI lineage: Eukaryota > Metazoa > Chordata > Amphibia > Anura > Hylidae > Hyla > Hyla sarda. The sequence continues at coordinate 226,474,176 of NC_079191.1, forward strand.
ATCTCTAGTACTGACTATTACAAAGGAATAGGTGTGAAGCCTTTTAACTGTTCCTTCATATATCAATCCGTACACTGAAAAAAAGTGATGTACCACCGACCTTGTGGATAAAAGTTCATTCGATGGGGTTATGACTTACTAGTAAGAAGGCATTAAGGGGCTTAAGAGAGCCAAAAAAATTCCACTCAATCTCTGAATAATAGTAAACCAACCAACAAAAGTTGTGAACTTAGACTAGACAATCTAAAGATGCCCCAGCTTTTCAGATTTGAAAAATCTGAAGCATTATTTTACTGTCTAGTTTATGATTGTACTGTCTAATTAGATAATTTTTTATTATCTTCCCCTATATGTCTAGGCAGCACAATATGTTTTGGGAGAGTGGACCTGATGCTAATCTACTACCTGTCATACTATTACCTGCATTTACATAGGGCAGAATAGTCTGATGACATATCTGCTTAAACAGCACAGAAAAGGTATCATGTAGAGGTATTTGAAGCATTGAGAGACCAAAAGTAAAAGGCTATACCTGGTTCTCCACACAAAGTATCAGTGGACAAGAATTTATTACAGTGGTCCCGCAAGTTACAATATTAATCAGTTCCAGGACGACCATTTTCGTTGAAACCATTGTATGTTGATACCATAACTCTATGGAAAACTGGTATTTGGTTCTGAAGCCCCCAAAAATGTAATTCTTACATATAGAAGTAAGAAAGATCAGCTGGAAGATGGAAATCACTGTCTATGTAGAGGACAGGAGCTCTGTACAGTACACACAGTGTTCCAAAAAAAGTAAGGCTAGGTTCACATCGCGCTATTCTCCAGTCATTGCTGCTAAACAAACCATACTAACAAACGGATGCAAACTGATGCAAAAGGATGCCATTAAGTGGTATCCTGTTGTGTCAGTTTTAAATCCTCCGTATTTTTTCCATTTTTATTATTGTCTGGCTACTTTCTGGTTCCTCACACCTCTTCTGAGCATGCTCAGAAATAATAATAGATCAAAATCGGATTGGAAAAAAACGGGTGCAAACAGGCATTAAAGGCTCATGCGTTTTCAATCGGTTACCCATAGACTGCAATGTTAAATTTATAATATCGGTTTCTATTCCGTTATTTTTGACGGGTGAAAAAATACTGCGTGCACCGTCTTTCCTTCTGCAATAAATAATGGAAAGCAAAAGGGTGCAAACGGCTGACAAAGGATTGTAAAAATCCCATTGACATCAATGGGATCCCTTTACAACCATTTGAAAGAAGTTAGAAAAAGTCTTGAACGGGACAGCAGACGGAAGGAAATTTACGGGGACAGACGGCCATGTGAACGAGCCCTAAAATGGAACTGCCCCCACCTGGAGCAGCTATCCCTGGTACAGGTAAAGAACAGAACATGTAGTACCACCCTGTACTGTAGGGGGCGCTACCAGTCAGTCAGTACATACTCTTCAGTACTATAGGTGTTTTACCAGTGAAATGCCCATTCTGATTGGTCAGTTCTTCCAGCCATTGACACGTTTCACAGATCTGGACTGTTCGTAGCATTGTATGTTAAGCCTGGTTTCAAGTTACAATGGTCCAGGAAAGATCATTGTATGTTGGAAAGATTGTATGTTGAGGCCATTGTAAGTTGAGGCATCACTGTTACAAAGGAAAAGACATAGAAATCCCAGCAGACATATGTTACTGTAGATGCATAGTTCTGTGTAACTCCGTTATTAAAAGGTGGATATAGCAGGAAATACACTAAAGACACTAAAAACATCTGGAAACATTAAAGCATCTGGAGCACCATATGGCACTGTATTATTGCATTGCCAGCAGAATATCTTTGAATGGTTATGTGTACAAAAGAGCTGCATGTACATTAATGCTGATATGATATGATCTATTTTATACGTTACTATGTGTGCGAGAATAGAAGCAGAAAAAAAGAGAGGGTCAGTATACGAGACATCTAGATTAGTGCTATATAAAATTACGGTATAGTGTATGTAGGACACGGAGGGCATTTAAGATCAATCCTGGACAATGCATGGTGGTCTTTGCCACCTTGGGTTACCTATGGCAAGTGTATGTGGTTTTTTATTTCCACGGATAACAAAATATTATATTGGGTTATATTCCCTTACCAAAACCTAAAAACCAATGCAAGTACAAGAAAGACAAGCTTCCGAATGCTAAAAATACAAAAAATACAACCAGTGGAGTTTAACTAGTATTTCTCTTCCAATATATTACATATGCACATTTATTCAATTTTTATAAATGCGGACATTTCAGCCACAGTCTCATTAACTTATAGCCTAGAGATAACACAGAAATTAAGATAGTCCTTGCAGTCTTCAATTCCACTGGCAACTTCCTTGCTGTCGCTATCATTGCACTAAATAAGAACATTAGTGACATATTCAGACTATAAAAATATTGATTAGCACAGCATGTCAATGCAACAGAGTCATGGACTTAATAAATGCCAGGAATGGTGACTCTTGAAATGTAGATTTTTGACATATGAGCTCACATTTGCACTAATGAGTTAAAAAGAGCGAGTCTCATTAAAGAGTTCTGGGGACATGGCAGGGACCAATTTACGTTAATAGAATGTTTATGCCAAAGGTTCTGTGGCACTGCAGAGCAGAGGAAAGGAGCCTCCTCCACAGGGAGTTCTCGTGAATTTTCTACATGAACCAAAGACAAACGCATAATTAAAGTTCCAAAAACCAACATTTAATTAAAGAGGAATAAAACGAGACTGACAAGTCGCACATAATATTTTCCGGCACACTGATCAGATACTGCTGTTCAGGCAGACACATTTTCCCAGGTTACAGCTGCATCTGCAGGATATGTTAAAAAGTGTATTAGAATCTGCTATAGATTATTATTTTATACAGATACTACTGGTGTGCAGCATAAAAATGTATTGTTACAAAACATCAAGAGTTTGCAACGTATAAATAAAAAGGGGAAAAAAAACACCCAAAAATGTTTAAATAAATATTTTTTTGCTATATTTTGTAACATGGCAAAAATGTGTCACTGTTAGCAGTAGTAAAACTATATATAAATTATATATACATTTTTTTTTTAATATTTCACAACTCAAAAAAAAAAAAAAAAAAAAAAAAAGGCTAGATGTACCTTGCCGTTGGGGCAAAGCATTGTGCAAAAAAGATTTTTCATTGCACATTAAAGATGTGATTTCTAAGTGTAGAAAAGCCATCAGGTACACTGCTTAAAAGTCCCCACAAGAAAATGTCCTGTTTTCTTGTCATGTCCAAATACTACACACTCTATAGTTGTAGTTAACATGAATATCTGTGCAAGTGTTACCACAGGGACACTGAAGCAGATCAGCTAGAGGCACTGATATATCTAATGAGGAATAAGGCTTAAAGCAAATCTCTATACTTTGGCTCTGTGTAAGAAAAACATTTAGCATTAAAATCGCAACCAGATCCGCCTTCCCCCCGAAAAAATTAATGAAGACCCTAAGCGCAAAGCAGTAAGAGCACACATCTTATTGTTCAACAGGTTTTCCTATAATGCTTTAACATCACTACAAAGAAGACAAAAGTACCGTATTTTTCGCCCTATAGGACGCACCGGCAATTTTAAAGGTGCAAAATCTAGAAAAAAAAAGATTCTGAACCCAACAGTGATCTTCAACCTGCGGACCTCCAGATGTTGCAAAACTACAACTCCCAGCACGCCCGGACAGCCGTAGGCTGTCCGGGCATGCTGGGAGTTGTAGTTTTGCAACATCTGGAGGGCCGCAGGTTGAAGACCACTGGTAGGAGGTAATACTCACGTGTCCCCGCCGCTCCGGACCCGTCACCGCTGCCCTGGATGTCGCTCCATCGCTGTCGCCGCGTCCCCGTGGTCTCCCCGACGCTCCGGAAATCATCTTCCCGGGGATCCACGCTCTCAGTCGCCGTCATCACGTCGCTACACACGCCGCTCCTATTGGATGACGGGACGGCAAGCGCGACAACGTCGAAGGAGAGCGCCAACCATGCAGGGGATCCCGGCCCGGAGCAGACACCGAGGAGGCAGGTAAGGTCCCTCTTGGTGTCCTGTAAGCTGTTCGGGACGCCGCAATTTCACCACGGTGGTCCCAAACAGCCCGACTGAGCACCCGGGTTAGTGTCACTTACGCTTCAGACGCGGCGGTCAGCTTTGATCGCCGCGTCTGAAGGGTTAATAAAGGGTATCACCGCGATCAATGATGTCCTGTATTAGCCGTGGGTCCCGGCCGTTGATGGTCGTAGGGACCGACCCGATAGGTGTGTATTCGCCGTATAAGACGCAGTTTTGGGGAAGAAAAAGTGCGTCTTATACGCCAAAAAATACGGTAAATATAAACAATATATATTATATGAAAACATAAGATGCTTTATGTCTGTAGATTTTGATGTTTAGTACATGGTAAAAAACAACTGTATATAGTATGTGTAATGTTTAAAAAACGAGAATGCAAGTGCAAACAAATATGTAAATAAAAAGAGGCAAACCTGTTCCATACTGTATTTCCATATATATGTGAGAATTAAAAGTGTGTAAATAATTTCAATATCCGTGTAACACAGTTGTTGCTTTATCTCCATTGGCATTTGACAAACATCTGGGAATGTATCTTAAAGGAAACAATGTTCAGGAGCCATCTGGACCAAACTGCGGGCAAAATGAAATGTGAAGCATATGGAAAAGCAGATTTTTCTCTTCCCTGCAGCAGTACAGGATGACAAATGTCAAACTTAGATGTGAGCACGCTTGACTGTGCTATGCTTTGCAGCACCACCTGGCTCTCCTTGCCTGGCCACCAAATATGGACAGCATTGCCACAGCGGACCATGTCTTCAGGGGAAACGCAATAAACGCATTTCACTTCATAGTTAAATGGCAGCTTCACACAAGTACCAACATTCCATTTGTCTTCCCTGATGTGTGAAGCAATGAGGGGAAAAAAACAAAAGCTTTTATTTTCTGTTTCGACTTTCGACATTCAACTACATTTCCAGGCAACAATTAGGAGATCATCACATGTAAACGATGTTAACCCAATATAGATCATATTATGCACAACCATACTCTACAGATTTAAATGTATAACTTTTTTACTACGATGGACAGTACATACAACCCTTGACAAACATTGGCACATTATGCTCACCCAGTTTTTTTTTTTTTTTTACTTTGTACAACCATTAAGCAATGTATAATGTCAGATCTCCAATTTCTGCATCTGCTACAATCGGGTTTCACGAAACATATTTTAAAATAATGAAAACAAATTACTAAATTGTTTTTCAGATTAAAGGGGTACTCTGGTGGAAAACTTTATTTTTTTAAATGAACTGGTGCCAGAATGTTAAACAGATTTGTAATTAACTTCCAGTACCTATTAGCAGCTGTATGCTACAAAGGAAATTATTTTCTTTTTTGAATTTTTTTGTCTTTTCCACAAGACCTCTGTCCGTGTCAGGAACTGTGCAGAGCAGCATAGGTTTGCTATGGGGATTTTCTCCTGCTCTGGACAGTTCCTGTTCAGGTGTCAGCAGAGAGCACTGTGGACAAGGCAAAAAAGAAATTCAAAAAATAAAAGAATTTCTTCTGTAGCATACAGCTGCTAATAAGTAGTGGAAGGACAAATATTTTTTAATAGAAGTAATTTACTAATCTGTTTAACTTTCTGGCGCCAGTTAATAAAATTTTTTTATAAAACATACTTCCACCGGAGTACCCCTTTAACCCCTTAAGAACTCAGAAAATTTTATTTTGACGTTTTCGTTTTTTCCTCCTCGACTTAAAAAAATCATAACTCTCTTATATTTTCGTCCACAGACTAGTATGAGGGCTTGTTTTTTGCGTGACCAGTTGTCTGTTGTAATGCCATCACTCACTTAACCATAAAATGTATGGCGCAACCAAAAAAATATTATTTGTGTGGGGAAATTAAAAACCGCAATTTTTCTACCGTAATTTTGGAAGGTTTCGTTTTCAAGCTGTACAATTTACGGTAAAAATGATATGTTTTCTTTATTCTTTGGGTCAATACGATTAAAATGATACCTATGAAAACATACTTTTCTATTACTGTTGCGCTTAAAACAAAATTGCAAACTTTTTAACCAAATTAGCACGTTTAAAATCCCCCTATTTTGAAGACCTATAACTTATTCATTTTTCCATATAAGCGGCGGTATGAGGGCTCATTTTTTGCGCCGTGATATGTACTTTTTATTGATACCATATTTGCTTATATAAAACTTTTAATCAATTTTTTGAATACATTTTTTGGGGAATAAAATGTTACAAAAAAGCATCTATTTTGGACTTTTTTTTTTTTTTGTTCACGCCGTTCACTGTACGGTATCATTAACATTTTATTTTAATAGTTCAGATATTTACGCATGCGGCAATACCAATTATGTATATAAAATATTTTTTTTAACACTTTTTGGGGGTGAAATAGGGAAAATGGGACAATTTACGTTTTTATTGGGGGAGAGGGGTTTTCAAAAAATTTTTAATTTTGTTTTTGAAACTTTTTAACTTTTATTTTTTTCACTTTAATAGTCCCCATAGGGGACTATTTATAGCAATCATTCGATTGCTAATACTGTTCAGTACTATGTCTAGGACATAGCACTGATCAGTGTTATCTGTCATCTTCTGCGGGAAGATGGTCTGGTCTGCGGGAAAGCAGATCAGAGCAGAAGACGTTGGGAAGGCAGCGGAGGCAGGTGAGGGGATCTCCGTCTGCCATGCTGGATGATCGGATCGCTGTGGGCGATCCGATCATCCATTTTAGTTACCACGATGCTGCAGATGCCGTGATCTGTATTGATCACGGCATCTGAGGGGTTAATGGTGGACATCCGCGGGATTGCAGGTGTCCGCCATTACAGGCGGGTCCCTGGCTGTGATCAGCAGCCGAGACCTGCCGCGCATGATCCGGGCATCGCTCCGATGCTCGCGGTTATGTATAGGATGTAAATGTACGTCCTGGTGCGTTAAGTACCAGCTCACCAGGACGTACATTTACGTCCTGCGTCCTTAAGGGGTTAAGTAGAAGAAAAAATTATGGAATTATTAACCATAAAACAATGGTAATTGGTACATTATTGCCCTTCCTCAGCTTTTAGGATGGCCTGATTTCTTTGAGGAATGGACTTCACTAATGATAAACAACTGCGCTGTGCATAAAGGTCATCTTTCAAAATGACATAAATTTCAAAACTGGCACCTAAATGCTTGAACGCCTTTCTCTCTGCCGTATAGAACTATACAATAGGAGACAAAGCTTCCTGCTCTGTCTCCACAGCATCTAAATCCAGTGCGAGACCCTTTGCCATAGAATCACATTACTCTGGGTCCCTCCCTGGAGACAGGTGCTCTGGAGCAGGAAGTTATATACCACGAGGTGCGGAGAGTGATTTAGGCACCGATTTTAAAAAGAATGTCAATTTGTATAAAATGACAATTGTACACAGTATTGCATGATAACCATTTAAAAAATAAAATAAAAAAAAAGCATCGGAGGTACCCTTTAACTCTGCTTTTTGAAAAGATGCATTATCATCCTAAAAATGTCAGTAAATCTATTATACTGAGAGCATACGGGAAAAAAATTAAATAAAAAAACACTCAACACTCGAAAATTATATTCTAAATAACTGGTGAAATGTGACTGTTTTTACTCAGGTGTAAACCTTTATACCAGCACCAAATAAAACTTTCAGCATCATCTCCATGGCCAATCCAGATTGGATTAATCTCTGATTATTATTTTCAGCTATCTCAATTTCTTCTGTTTAGATGTTAGGGTATGTTCACACTGAGGAATTGGGGTGGAAATCACGCTGAAGATTTCCACCCAAAAATAAATAAAAATTTCCGCTCAGAATTAGCAGCAATTTCGCGTGGAATTCGTGCGGAAATGCAGGTTTCATGCAGAGGAGGAGAAAAGGAGGAGTATCAAGAGTGGGAGGAGTTCCAGCGACTTTCCACAGACTGATTTTCAGGGGCGTTTCCACTAATTTTTGGTGAAAATTTGGCATTTTTTCTCAGAGAGAGATTATTCACAGACTCTGAATACAGTCACAGAATCAGAAATGAGAATCTCAAAATGGCTGCTGAATAAAAAGTGGGTGGAGTGTGGGTGTAATATATGTATTTTTTTTATTCATAAATACTTCTCTTTTTTTTTCGCGGAAATTCCGCGTGGATTCCACGTGGAAATGCTTCCATGTGAAAATTTAAAAAAAAACATTGATCTCTATGGGAGAACGATGCTGATTCCGCCTGAAAGAAAGAACATGTTCTTTCTACAAGCGGAATATACTTCCTCGTTAGAATTCTGCTTGAGGAAATTCCTCAGTGTGAACTGAGGGGCAGAAATTCTGTACAGCTCTATGGGGGTTTTCACTGCTGAATGATTTGGAGAGGAAAAAGCGAGCAGAATTACTCGTGGAAATTCCTCTCCAATTCCTCAGTGTGAACATACCCTTAGTGTACATCCAATTTAATTCAGCTGATGTTATACAGTTTCGTCACTAACGCTGACTACCGTGTTTCCCCGAAAATAAGACACTGTCATATTTATTTTTCTTCAAAAAGATACACCATGGCTTATTTTGCATGACGCCATGCATATCAGCTGCCGTCCTGGGACCCGCCACTGCTGCACAGAAGACACGTCCCACTAATCAGCTGGGACACGCTGCCCTGTATGTCATCTGCAGATTTGGGATCAGCTGGGACACGGGACCCGCCGCTGCTGCAAGGACATCCCTAGAACTGGCCGTCTTCATTAGTTTTAATAAGCCACGCCTATCACTAGGGCTGGGCGGTATACCGGTTCATACCGAATACCGAAATTTTTGGGCTGCACGATATGACCGGTTGGGCCCCTCCCCCTTGGGAATGAATTATTAGCTCAGCGCTGCGCTGTCCCCACATCGGGGAACAAATCATACGTGACGCGCCTGCGCTGTTCTGCTTCCCCCCAATTAATTATGAGCCCAACCAGCGGGGTACTACTCACATATGTCAAGCACTGCCCTCCTCCTCTTTGTTGCGGGCCGACACCGGCACTGGAACTCTATACTGTACGCCAGTGGTCTCCAACCTGCAGACCTCCAAATGTTGCAAAACTACAACTCCCAGCATGCCCGGACAGCCAACCCTGTCGGGGCATGCTGGGAGTTGTAGTTTTGCAACAGCTGGAGGTCCGCAGGTATGAGACCACTGCTGTACGGTGTATTCCTATGCCCGGGCTGCAAAAGATAAAGAAAATAAACTTTTAACTTGCCTACGTCGGCCCTGGAAAGTCGGACAGCCGTCAGCCTATCACCGGCCGGAGCGATGTCCTGCCCCTGCCAGTGATAGGCTGAACCCACTGTCATGTAAGAAGCCGGCTTCTTACATGACAGTGGGCTCAGCCTATCACTGGCCGGGGCGGGACATCGCTCCGGCCGGTGATAGGCTGACGGCTGTCCTCCCTCCGTCCCCAGCGTGCGGCCGAGGTAGGTGAGTTAAAAGTTTATTTTCTGTATCTTTTGCAGCCCGGGCATAGGTATACACCTTACAGCAGTGGTCTCATACCTGCGGACCTCCAGCTGTTGCAAAATTACAACTCCCAGCATGCCCGGACAGCCGTTGGCTGTCAGGGCATGCTGGGAGTTGTAGTTTTGCAACAACTGGAGGTCCGCAGGTTGGAGACCACTGGCGTACAGTGAGTTCCATCGCCGGCGGCCCCCAACAAAGTGGAGGAGGGCAGTGCTTGACATATGTGAGTAGTACCCCGCTGGGCTGATTGGGGGAAGAACAGCGCTGGCGGGTCAGATGATTTGGGGGGGGGGGGGGGGACAGAACAGCGCTGGCGGGTCACATGATTTTGGGGGGGGGGGGTGAGGAAATTTGTAACATTCTCCCCTTGTCACATTCCCCCCCTTGTCACACTGCAGCCAGTGATTGGCTAAAAAGGGAAAGGTCCTACTGTACTAAGAGAGGACACCTCGGAGCGCACGGAGAAGAATCTGCAGGGACTAGGTAGGCAGAAGTTTTTTTGTTTTTTTTCTCCCTGCGCCCTTAGCTTAGTGTTTTTCTAGCAAGGTGCCTCCAGCTGTTGTGAAACTACTACTCCCAGCATGCCCGGACAGCCTTTGCCCGTCCGGGCATGCTAAGAGTTGCAGTTTTGCAACAACTGGAGGCCCCCTGGTTGGGAAAAACTGACTTTTAGTATTTAAATTAGTTTTTACCTGCTCTGGCCGGCCCTGCCACGGGAGCCAGCTCGAGCAGATAATCGCATGTTTTCCCGGGGGGCCGTATCGCCATATCGCAAGAAGCAAAAATCGCAATTCGATTGCTTTTGCGATATAACGTGCAGCCCTAAGATATACATATATCTATATCTAGCTATATACTAGCTGAGTACCCGGCGTTGCCCGGTTTTTCCTTCCTAATCCTTGTTGGGGAGGAGAATCAACAAAGGAGGAAGCTTTTGACTTCATATCCTATCCTCTTATAGGGATGTGGAATTCCTATCGCTCGACGCCCGGGACATGCAGTTCTGGTCGCCGGGCAGGTGAATTTTTCTGTCCCTTAGCCCGGCTTCAGGCAAGCAGGGCCGGACCTGACAAGCACGGCAGAGCTCTGCAGTCTGTATGGAGCGGGCTCCCGACTCGTGCGCGCTCCATACTCTGCAGCCCCCGGCTGTGGAAACTTGCGTCCTCCTTAGCAGAGCAGGGGAGATGAGAAGCTGTCTCTCCCCTGCTCTGCCTTCTTTCTGCCATGCAGACGTGAGAGGGGGAGATGAGGCGGCGTGGCTTCTTGCTCCCCGTGCAGACCTGCGTCCTCTGCCTTCGCTCCCCCCAGCTCTAGCTTCGGAGAGCTGAGGGTAGGAGCGGTGGCACGTCTGCACGGGGCGCATGTTTCACACCGCCGCTAATAATCGCCGCGGCTGGCTATTAACCCTTTAGATCGCCGCCGTCAAAGCGGACAGCGACATCAGCGACTGTGAATGTTTCCTGGTGGGCTAGTGGGGTGGATCGCCCATCCCCCCCCCCCCCCGCAGCGTGATCGCGAGGGGGGCGATCCACTATGGAGGTAGTCGCAGGGCTTACCTCTGTTCCCTGCTGTTCCGTGGCCCTATCAATGGATCACAGAGCACACATCAATTGAGTTCAATAGAACTCTATTCATCTGTATGAGGAATCTAATGATTGCGCCTATAAGTCTAATAAAGTGTAAAAAAAAAAAAATTTTCATAAAAGTTTAAAAAAACACACATTAACCCTTCCATGTTAAAAGTTCAAATCACCCCCTTTTCCTATATAAAAACATGCAAACATTATAAAAATACCGTAAATATATTTCTATATCGCTTTGTGCGTAATTGTACGACCTATTAAAATATAACATTATGTATCCCGTATGGTAAATGTAAAAAAAAATACCAAATCACAGAATTGCAATTTTTATAAATATCCCAGAAAAAAAAATGTTAAAAAGTGATTAAAATGTCAGATCAATACCAAAATCGTACCAATACAAAAAACAGATTATGGGGCAAAAAATTTGCCCTAATACAGCCTGGTATGTGGAAAAAAAATAAAGCTACAGGAGTCAAAAAATGGCAATTAAAAAAATTCAAAAAAGTTCTGAATTTTTTTAAAATTTGTAAAACATGATGTAAACTATACAAATCTGGTATTGCTGTAATCAGGCCGGCCTAAAGTATGAAACTAACATGTTATCTCAACCACAAGGTAAATGGCGTAGAAAAGAAAACCACCAAATCTGCAAAATTATCTTTTACTATGTCAATTTCACTTTACCTATTTTTTGGTTCAGAGAATATGTTATTCAAAAATTAAAAGGTATCATTATAGTAGGTAGTAATGGCTATTATAAGGCAAGGAGGAAAAAAAGAGAGCGTACAAGTGAAAATTGGCCCGGACAAGTGGACCTTAACTTCCCTCACAGACGTCTGACAGGTAAGTTAAGGTCTTTGGGCTTGGAAGCTTTAGTTTGTAACTGGATTGAACACTGGCTCATGGATCGTACCCAGAGAGTGGTGGTCAATGATTCGTACTCTGATTGGTCCCCGGTTATTAGTGGTGTACCCCAAGGTTCAGTACTGGGCCCGCTGTTGTTTAATTTATTTATCAATGATATAGAGGATGGTATTAACAGCTCTGTTTCTATCTTTGCAGAAGACACCAAGCTTTGTAGCATGGTACAGTCTATAGAGGATGTGTATAAGTTACAAAATGACTTGGATAGACTAAGTGTCTGGGCATCCACTTGGCAAATGAGGTTCAATGTGGATAAAAGTAAAGTTATGCATCTGGGTACTAATAACCTGCATGCATCGTATGTCTTAGGGGGGGATTAAACTGGCAGAGTCACTGGTAGAGAAGGATCTGGGTGTACTTGTAGATCACAGACTACAGAATAGCATGCAATGTCAGGCTGCTGCTTCCAAAGCCAGCAGGATATTGTCATGTATCAAAAGAGGCATGGACTCAAGGGACAGGGACATAATACTCCCCCTTTATAAAGCATTGGTACGGCCTCACCTGGAATATGCTGTTCAGTTTTGGTCGCCTGTTCATAAAAGGGACACTGCGGAGTTGGAAAGGGTGCAGAGACGCGCGACTAAACTAATATGGGGCATGGAACAACTTAGCTATGAGGAACGATTAAAGGAGTTACATTTGTTTAGTCTTGAGAAGAGACGTTTAAGGGGGGATATGATAAAGGTATATAAGTATATAAATGGCCCATACAAAAAATATGGAGAAAAACTGTTCCAGGTTAAACACCCCCAAAGGACGAGGGGGCACTCCCTCCGTTTGGAGAAGAAAAGGTTTAGTCTAAAGGGGCAACACACCTTCTTTACCGTGAGGACTGTGAATTTATGGAACGGCCTACCTCAGGAACTGGTCACAGCAGGAACAATTAACAGCTTTAAAACAGGGTTAGATACATTCCTGGAACAAAATAACATTAATGCTTATGCAGAATTATAAAACTACATCCCTTTCCCTTATCCCCTTACACCCTTCACTTCAATTCCCTGGTTGGACTTGATGGACGTATGTCTTTTTTCAACCATACTAACTATGTAACTATGTAACTATGAGGGACAGGTAGATTTTGCTCCATTTTAGTCCCGTGGACAAGTAGTTTTTTTTATAAAATTTCCACACCCCTGCTCATATATTGTTGTCTATATCCCAACCCCATATCCCGTCCTCCTGTCCCGACCGATTTGAGATGAAGGTATTGTAAGTTGAAATTAGAAGGGGACATGGCTTTGTGGGACTGGGCGTGATTTTCAAGCCAGAAAGATGCACAAAAAGGGTATATAATAAAAGAAGTGGGTCATAAAATGTGGGCATGTCTTTGTGAGATGGGGTGTGGCTTGCAAGCCGGATTGTCACATTCACCAGGAGATGCAGAGCGGAGTTTATGGAGTAAGGTACTAGAAGTCACATATACTTGCATGGGACTTTGAACAAAAACTCATCTTTTATATAAAGGTTATATATAGGTTGAATTAACTATCCTATATTTTAAGTGGACATATAAGTAACATGTGACCAAGTATTATCGAAATATCTCCAGCCGTTTGGAAGCTATGCAGTAACATATATTTCCCATAGACTTGTATGGGACTTTAAACAAAAACCCTGAAAAATGGGGGTGAGTAAGAGTTAAATTACCTATCCTATGTTTGTTGTTGACATATAAGTAATATGTGTGCCAAGTTTCAAGTTAATATTTTTAGCCGTTTAGACGTGATGCTGGAATACACACACACACACACACACACACACACACACACACACACACACACACACACACACACACACTGGGCCTGATTTACTAAGAATGGAGTGTTTATTCTGGAGTGATTTCAAAAATCACTTTTTTTTCAGGCTTATTTACTATTCTGTCGCACATTTCGTTTTTTGTCTCACATTTTTTATAGTGTCGCACTAGTCACAAACTCCGAGTGATTAAGAGAAGCTAAAGAGCCGCGAAAAAAACAGAGAACACTACTCATACTCGACACGTAACCCAAACTTTTGGGAGATTAGAGACCATTTGAGATAAAGAAATTAGTTGTGCAAGTCAAAATGGTTTAGACTTGTTTGTTTAAAAATGTTTTCATGAATCAAAAGTATTCATGTGTTATAATTTTTCAAACATTACAAAAATTATCCTTGTTTTTCAGCTTGGGTGTTAAATTGATTTAAACCTAATATTGCAAATGTGTTAAAAATATAAAAATTAAACATTGACTATCACAAAAGCATTCAATATTTTATTCATAAAAGTGTTGAACTGTACAAAATGTTTTCTGGTTAGAAAACAAGTTACTTTCACACAGAGCACAATGGTAAACAGTTCCTTGTTAGAAATCACCCCATTTTTTGATTTTCACTCATCCTCTTGGCTGTCGGTTTTTCTGTGAGCCAAAATCACGCTTTTTTTAGGAGTGATTTTAGAAGTACTCTGAATAATTTTTGCTTTTTGTCGGGAACACACCCATTTTTTTTGGTGAGCCCCACCGATTTTCTTGTAAAAAAAAAAACACTCCGAGTGTTTTAAAAAGTGTAGGTTGTGCGGTGTAAAATTTGGGCGCAGAATTAGGATGGTTCGACAAAAATGTAGGCGCATAAACCGAGAAAAAAAAGTCAGTTGGACTTTAGTAAATCAGGGCCATTGAGTATATATATATATATATATATATATATATATATATATATATATATGGGGAGATTTGACTCCTGATCTTTTTAAGTCCTGGCAACATCCATGCAGACAATGATAACAATGCTTTGTCTTACAGAACACTGAAATACTTTTTGATATTGGGCGCAAGTGGCCATTAAATAGGTTTAATGCATAAATACATATTTCCAATATGATAAGTTAACAATCTTGGCATACATTTGCTTTATTGCCTGCATTGCATGAAAGCTAAGTAACCCCAAAATGCTAACTTCATTAACCCCTTAAGGACCGGGGTTTTTTCCGTTTTTGCATTTTCGTTTTTTGCTCCTTGCCTTTAAAAAATCATAACTCTTTCAATTTTGCACCTAAAAATCCATATGATGGCTTATTTGTTGCACCACCAATTCTACTTTGTAATGACGTCAGTCATTGTGCCCAAAAATCTACGGTGAAACGGGAAAAAAAATCATTGTGAGACAAAATTAAAAAAAAAAACGCCATTTTGTAACTTTTGGGGGCTTCCGTTTCTACGTAGTACATTTTTCGGTAAAAATGACACCTTACCTTTATTCTGTAGGTCCATATGATTAAAATGATACCCTACTTATACAGGTTTGAATTTGTCGCACTTCTGGAAAAAATCATAACTTCATGCAGAAAAATGTATACGTTTAAAATTGTCATCTTCTGACCCCTATAACTTTTTTTTTTTTCCGTGTATGGGGCGGTATGAGGGCTCATTTTTTGTGCCGTGATCTGAAGTTTTTAACAGTACCATTTTTGCATTGATAGGACTTATTGATCGCTTTTTATTCATTTTTTCATGATATAAAACGTGACCAAAAATGCACTATTTTGAACTTTGGAATTTTTTTGCGCGCACGCCATTGACCGTGCGGTTTAATTAACGATATATTTTTATAATTCGGACATTTCCGCACGCGGCGATACCATTTATGTTTATTTTTATTTTTAATTACACTGTGTTTTTTCTTTTATGGGAAAAGGGGGGTGATTCAAACTTTTAATAGGGAAGGGGTTAAATGATGTTTATTCACTTTTTTTTTGCACTTTTTTTTTGCAGTGTTATAGGTCCCATAGGGACCTATAACACTGCACACACTGATCTTTTACATTGATCACTGGTTTCTCATAAGAAACCAGTGATCGATGATTCTGCCGCATGACTGCTCATGCCTGGATCTCAGGCACTGAGCTGTCATTCGGCGATCGGACAGCGAGGAGGCAGGTAGGGGCCCTCCCGCTGTCCTGTCAGCTGTTCGGGATGCCGCGATTTCACCGCGGCTATCCCGAACAGCCCACTGAGCTAGCCGGCATGCTTTCGGTTTCACTTTAGACGCGGCGTTCAACTTTGAACGCCGCGTCTAAAGGGTTAATAGCGCGCGGCACAGCGATCAATGCCGCGCGCTATTAGCCACGGGTCCCGGCCGTTGTTAGAGGCCGGGCCCGAACCGCTATGACGCGGGGCCACGCCGTGGCCCCGCGTTATAGATCGGGAGTGGACACATGACGTTCCAGTACGTCATGTGTCCTTAAGGGGTTAAAGGGGTACTCCAGTGAAAAACTTTTTTTTTTCTCTAAATCAACTGGTGCCAGAATGTTTAACAGATTTGTAAATTACTTGTATTTAAAAATCGCAATCCTTCCAGTACTTATCTGCTGTATACTACAGAGGAAATTATTTTTCTTTTTAAATTTCTTTTCTGTCTGACCACAGTGCTTATTACGCTATGCGCTCTGGCCTCACAAGCTGGCCGTGAGCGCATGGTCCCCTTACCTTCTGCTGCCAACGAGGCTGGGGCTCGCATTGCGGGACGCAACCGCACGAGAGCCCCAGTCCGTCACTCTCCGGGTGTTTCCCCTGCCTCTGCCTCTCTGCTCCGGCGCGCGTGTCCCCATCCCTTAGGGCGTACGGGCGCCGGAGCTTTAAGATTTAAAGGGCCAGTACGCACATTAGTGTAACCACCTGTGTCTTGTTGATAAATCCCTTCACCCTCCTCAGTTCTCTGCCGGATCTTTGTTGCCTTGTGCCTAGTGAAAGCGTTCCATAGTATTGCCTTGCCGTGTACCAGATCTCCTGCTCTTGTGACCTTGATTCTCTGCCGCCTGCCTACTGAACTTCTGCTATGTCCCGACTACGCTACTGTGCCGCCTGCCCTGACCTACAGCTATCCTGACTACGAGTTGTCTCATCCCTTCTGTGCTTCGCATCTCCTCAGCCGCCTGTGTGGTCGAGCTGTGCCGGGGGTAGCCACCTGGATGTCGTCTGCAGCTGCAAGCCCATCCTGCTTTGTGGCGGGCTCTGGTGAAGACCAGCGGCACCTTAGACTCCGCTCCCTGGCACGGTCTGAGTCATCTGCCACACAGGTCCAGCGCATCCACATACACCAGAGTACCTGTCTTCAAAAACGTGAGTGTTACAGTAAGATCCGGCCATGGATCCCGCTGAGGAACCCCTGCCTAAAGTTGCGGATCTTTCCTCCGTTGTGATACGTCACTCACAGCAGTTGTCCCGACAGGCACAGCAATTTTCTCAACTTGCAGCCATGACGCAACAGCATTTGGCCTTGCAACAGCAGCAGGTACCACAATCTGGCCCACTCCCACCTCCTGCAGTCTCTCCTGGCTCCCAGCGGCACCTGCCTTTGCCTTCCAAGTATGATGGGGATTCCAAGTCATGCAGAGGCTTTGTTACAAAGTGCTCCATGCATTTGGAGCTCATGTCTGAAATGTTTCCGACTGAACGTAGTAAGGTGGCCTTTGTCATTAGTCTACTTTCTGGAAAAGCCCTGGCTTGGGCTACACCCCTTTGGGACCGTGGTGATCCAGTATCCTCCAATTTGTCGGCATTCTTGGCAGAATTTCGCAGTGTCTTTGAGGAACCCACACGTGCCTCTTCAGCTGAGACTGCGTTGCTGAATCTCTGTCATGGAGATTCTACCGTTGGTGACTACGCGGTTCAGTTCCGCATTCTAGCCTCTGGACTTGCCTGGAATGAAGAGGCCTTGTGTGCCACATTTAAAAAAGGAATGTCAAGCAGGATTAAAGATGCCCTTGCAGCACGAGATCCTCCATCTTTTTTTACTGAACTTATCCACTTGGCCACATGCATTGATGTGCGTTTTGCCGAAAGACAGGAGGAATTGTGCTTTGAGAGGGAATCTGCCCGCCTGACACCTGTGTTCAAACGTTTCTCCTCTTCTGTCTCTTGCGCCTCTTGCCAAAGAGGTTATACAAGGAGAACGTCCTCGTCTTACACAGCAGGAGAGGTCATGACGACGCAATGAGAATTTGTGTTTGTACTGTGCTAGCCTGGAGCACTTTCTGAAGGACTGTACTGTTCGTCCGCAACTAGGGTATGTGGGAGAGGCGTCCCTGGGTGTGAATACTACCTCTCCACACTTAACTATTGCTGTACAAGTCTTCGCTTCAGCCAAGTCTTCCTTCAGCGCTACAGCATTTTTGGACTCCGGATCAGTAGGTGACTTTATTGATGCGGCTTTAGTCCACAAGTATCATCTTCCCCTTTCTCGGCTTGCCAAGCCCTTGTTCATCTCCTCTGTAAATGGACAAAATCTGGACTGTAAGGTTCACTTCCTTACTGAATCTCTCGTCATGCAAGTGGGAGTATCGCACAAAGAAAATATTTAATTTTATGTTCTGCCACACTGTACTTCTGAGATTCTTCCTGGTCTTCCTTGGCTGCAACGCCCTTCCCCGCAACTGGATTGGAGAACTGGAGAAATAATTCGCTGGGGACAATCCTGTCAAAATTTTTGCCTCCAACCTGTTACCTGGCCTGCCGCCACCTTACCAAGATTTCTCGGATGTCTTCTGCAAGAAAAATGCTGGATCTCTTCCTCCACATCGTCCTTACGACTGCCCTATTGATCTTCTGCCTGGTACCACTCCTCCTCGTGGGAGGATATATCCTCTTTCAGTTCCTGAGACCAAAGCCATGGCTGAGTATATCCAGGAGAATCTACAAAAGGGATTTATCCGTAAGTCCTCTCCTCCTGCTGGAGCAGATTTCTTCTTTGTAGGGAAGAAGGATGGCTCTCTCCGTCCATGCATTGACTACAGGACACTTAAAATCACGGTCAAGAACCGTTACCCTCTACCTCTTATCTCAGAACTTTTTGACCGTTTACATGGTGCCAAGGTCTTCTCCAAGCTGGACTTACGTGGTGCGTATAACCTCATTCGTATCCGCAAGGGAGATGAATGGAAAACGGCCTTCAATACTCGTGACAGACATTTTGAGTATCTTGTTATGCCTTTTGGTCTCTGCAATGCTCCAGCCGTTTTCCAGGAGTTTGTTAATGATATCTTCCGTGATCTTCTTTACACCTGTGTTGTCGTATACCTTGATGACATCCTGATCTCTTCCAACTTAGAGGAGCATCGTGCTCATGTTCGTCTGGTTCTTCAGCGACTACGGAAGAATCATCTCTACGCCAAATTGGAGAAATACCTGTTCCAAAAGTCTAGTCTTCCGTTTCTTGGCTACATTGTCTCTCATCAGGGCCTGCAGATGGATCCAGATAAGTTATCAGCAGTTTAGGATTGGCCTCGTCCCTCAGGCCTACGTGCAATTCAACGTTTTCTGGGATTCGCTAACTATTATCGTCAGTTTATCCCACATTTTTCACCCTTGCTTTCTCCTATTGTAGCTCTCACTAAAAAGGCATCCAATCCTAAGTCTTGGCCTCGAGAGGCTGAAGAGGCCTTCTCCCATTTAAAGTCTGCGTTTGCCTCTGCTCCCGTGCTTACAAGACCTGATCCAGAGAGGCCCTTTGCATTGGAGGTTGAAGCAGGTGCCGTCCTCACACAGAAAAAATGCCAAGGACAAGAGTGTAACTTGTGGGTTCTTCTCCAAGACTTTCTCTCCTGCTGAGAGGAATTACTCCATTGGAGATTGTGAACTCCTCGCTATTAAGCTAGCTTTGGAGGAATGACGACATTTATTGGAAGGCTCTTCTCATCCGCTCAGCATCTACTCCAATCATAAGAATCTTCTATACCTTCAGTCTGCTCAGCGTTTGAACCCCCGCCAGGCAAGATGGTCACTGTTCTTTTCCCGATTCAACTTCTTCATTCACTTCTGTCCTGCAGACAAGAACATCAGGGCTGATGCACTCTCGAGGTCCTCTGACGTCATTGGTTTGGACTCCACGCTAAGGCACATTATACCTCCTGACCGTTTGATTCCTGCCGCTCCTGCCGAGATTCAGCAAGTTCCTCCGGGAAAATCCTTTGTGCCCACCAGATTGAGACGCAAGGTCCTGAAAAGGGCTCATTCTTCCTTGACAGCAGGACATCCTGGAATACGCAAGACCCTCTCACTTCGGAGCCCTATCGTATTTCAAGGAAACAGTTTCGGGCCACATATGGGGTATCTCCGTACTCAGGAGAAATTGCATTACAAATTTTGGGGGGCTTTTTCTCCTTTTACCCCTTAAGAAAAGGTAAAGTTGGGGTCTACACCAGCATGTTAGTGTAAAAAAATAATAATTTTTACACTAACATGCTGGTGTTGCCCCAAACTTTAAAATTTTCACAAGCGGTAAAAAAGGAAAAAAAAGACACCCAAAATTTGTAACGCAATTTCTCCTGAATACGGAAATACCCCATATGTGGGCGTGAAATGTTCTGCGGACACACAACAAGGCTCAGGAGTGAGAGCACACTATGTACATTTGAGGTCTAAATTGGTGATTTGCACAGGGGTGGCTGATTTTACAGCAGTTCTCACATAAACGCAAAATAAATACTCAGATGTGACCCCATTATGGAAACTACACCCCTCACAAAATGTAACAAGGGGTAAAGTGAGCCTTCACACCAACAGGTGTTTGACAAATTTTCGTTAAAGTTGGATGTGAAAATGAAAAATAAATTTTTTTTCACTAAAATGCTGGTGTTACCCTAAATTTTTTCATTTTCACAAGGGAGAATAGGAAAAAAGCACCACAAAATTTGTAGCCCCATTGCTTCTGAGTAAGAACATATCCCATGTGGATGTAAAGTGCACTACAATGCTCAGAAGAGAAGGAGTGCCATTGGGATTTTGGAGAGAGAATGTGTCCGAAATTAAAGGCCATGTGTGTTTACAAAGCCCCCATAGTGCCAGAACAGTGGACCCCGTCCCCACATGTGACCCCATTTTGGAAACTACATCCCTCACGTAATGTAATTAGGGGTACAGTGAGCATTTACACCCCACAGGTGTCTGACAGATTTTTGGAAGAGTGGTCCATTAAAATGAAAAATTTTATTTTTCATTTGCACAGCGCACTGTTCCAAAGATCTGTCAAATGCCAGTGGGGTGTAAATGTTCACTGCACCCCTTATTAAATTCTGTGAGGGGTGTAGTTTCCAAAATTGGGTCACATGTGGGGGTGGGGAGTCCACTGTTCTGGCACCACGGGGGGGGCATTGTAAACGCACATGGCCCCCGACTTCTATTTCAACAAAATTGTCTCACCAAACCCTCAATGTCGCTCCTTCTCTTCTGAACATTGTGGTTCGCCCGCAGAGCACTTAACATCCATCCATTTCCATATTCAGAAGAAATGGGGTTACACATTTTGGGGGGCATTTTCTCCAATTACCCCTTGTGAAAATGAACAATTTGGGGTAACATCCGCATTTTAGTGAAAAAAAAAAATCACATTTTTTATTTTCCTGTCCTGCTTAGCAGAAATTTGTCAAACACCTGTGGGGTGTTAAGGCTCATTGGACCCCTTGTTACATTCCTTGAGTGGTGTAGTTTCCGAAATAGTATGCCATGTGGGTTTATTTTGCTGTTCTGGCACCATAGGGGCTTCCTAAATCCGACATGCCCCCCAAAAACCATTTCAGCAAAATTTGCTTTCCAAAAGACAAATGTGACTTCTCTTCTGAGCATTGTAGTGCACTTGACGTCCACACATGGGGTATTTCCATACTTAGAAGAAATGGGGGTTAAAAATTTTGGGTGGCATTTTCTCCTATAACCCCAAGCAAAAATGTAAAATTTGGGGGAAAACCAGCATTTTATTGAAAAAAATAAATAAATATTCATTCACACATCGGACTTTAACGACAAGTCGTCAAACACCTGTGGAGTGTTAAGGCTCACTGGACCCCTTGTTACGTTCCTTGAGGGGTATAGTTTACAAAATGGTATGCCATGTTTTTCTTTTTTTGCTGTTCTGGCACCATAGGGGCTTCCTAAATGTGACATGCCCCCAAAAATCATTTCAGAAAAACTTCCTCTCCCAAATATCATTGTCGCTCGTTACCTTCTGAGCCTTGTAGTGCACCCACAGAGCACTTGACATCCACCTATGAGGTATTATTTCCTTACTTGAGAGAAATTGGGTTACAAATTTTGGGGGGGCTTTTTCTCCTTTTACCCCTTGTAAATTTTCAAAAACTGGGTCTACCAGAACATGAGAGTGTAAAAAAATGAAGATTTTGAATTTTCTCCTTCATTTTGCTGCTATTCCTATGAAACCCCTAAAGGGTTAACACACTTTCTGAATGTCCTTTTGAATACTTTGGGGGGTGCAGTTTTTTTATAATGGGGTCATTTATGGGGTATTTCAAATATGAAGACCCCCTCAAATCCACTTCAAAACTGAACTGGTCCCTGAAAAATTCCAATTTTGAAAATTTTGTGAGAACATGTCAACTTTATGATGCAAACATAAAGTAGACATATTGTATTTGTGAATCAATATATAATTTATTTGGAATATCCATTTTCCTTACAATCAGAGAGTTTCAAAGTTAGAAAAATGCAACATTTTCAAAATTATGAAATTTTGGGATTTCCCCAAGAAAGGATGCAAGTAACGACGCAAATTTACAAAGTAGAATATGTCACACAAAAAACAATCTCGGAATCAGAATAATCGGTAAAAGCATCCCAAAGTTATTAATGCATAAAGTGATAGTGGTCAGAATTGCAAAAAAGGACTGCGTCCTTAAGGTGAAAAAGGGCTCAGTCCTTAAGGGGTTAAAGGGGTATCAGTGTTAAGGCCGTAAAAAGAGAAAGAAAAAGTATACTTAGCTACCCCTGGTGTTGAGGACTGAAACTGGAGGAATAATTGGGAGCTGCGGGGACTGGGATTTTTAGAATCCCTAACAGATATGACAGATTCACTATGATCCTTTGTTTTTTAATAGATTATTATTCATCTAATTTGACTGTATGAGCACCAAGCCAAAGTAATGACAATGTACAATATTTCTATACAATTTTGGTATTCTTATTTCTGTAAAAATGTGGGTAAAACAGGCAACAATTACTCTATTTATTATTCTCAAATGTTCTGTCATTTTGACTAAAGGTTAAAACCCGTGAAATCTGTCCTTACCAGTATTATTTTAGGTTATTATTTGTCACTGCTATGTAATTCCAAACATTCCAACCTTGTAAAAAAAAAAATTCCAAGCATTTCCCCCTTTTAAAATAAACATTTGCCATGCAAAATAAAGTGTTTGTCCACCTATTCAATAGACTTTTTATATCCTTATATTTCATATCCCATTTTTTTGTGAGTTATTATATATTGTCATTGTGCTCTTTTTTCCAGGCAACAGCTGCAGCAAGGGCAAACATTTTGCTATTGAACTCGGCTAAGCTGAAGGTCTACATCATAAGAGCACAGTTAATAGCTTGTCTTGTGTTCCATTATTCATCACTACAGATTTTAATTAAACAAGAAATGCACTTGCTCCATATAAAACAGTACACAATAAACTACCTGAAGTCTTAACCCGTGGATAGGAAAATGGAGAATACTTATCAGTAATCAGGTATTTATAATGCCATGACAGCACTCCTGTCAACACAGGACAGAAAACCTGTGAAGGTAAAAGCAGGGCATGCCTTGCCACACCTTTATATTAGCAAGAACTTCAACTTCTTTTTTAAGGGTCTATTCACACGTGCAGTATTCTGCGCAGATTTGATGCGCAGGATTTTCTGATGCAGATTTCAATGTAAACTAAAAGGACTGAACACAGTTGTTCAAATCTGTGCATCAATTCTACGCAGAATACTGTATGTGTGAACAGACCATAAAGCATGAATCAAGTAGAAAAGGGTGAGAAAAAAAGCTGGGGTGCTGTCATGGATTTGTGAAAACCTGATTAGCTGTAAGTAATTACATTTTTACCCCTTAATCCAAGACAGCACCTTTAGATCAATTTTAGTTAGGGAGGGTCTATGGCCTGAAGGACCTGAAGTCCAAAACCCAAGTGAAAAACCGGATCTAACTGAAGCCCATAAGTGAAAGTAACTTCCGCATGGCTTTCTAACATGTCTGCTCTTGGGTGGTACAATGCCACAACGGGTGTGAACCTGCTGTGCTACTTACTGGTTTAGCTTTGGCCCAAACTTGGGAGCGGATTCTAGATGTTCCCCTTGTGTTAACCCTTTATCCCACTTCAGGAATGCTGAAGTTGGACTGTGGCAGCAGTAGAAGCACCAGGTCGCTACTGCAAGAGTAGTAAGAGTAAATGCAGCTGGTAGGGCAGGCCAGAACGCCCCAGTGCCAAGCATCGGGTAAACAGGCAAGTGGGGTAAGTTGACGCTATAGATGGAATTTGAGCAGCAACAAAATCAGAGCTGACTTGGTGTAAAGCTGAACTGGAGCTGTTAGAAGAGTAGAGTGAGGTGTTGAAACGCAGCCAGGTGGAGTCCTAGATCAGCAAACAGAGGCGTGGGTGACAATCTGGGTCATGCACTGGAGAAGCAGACAGGTACAGAGGGATCAGGCTAAAGCTAAGTCAGGAAACAGGCTAGGGTTATACACAGGTACTTGGGAGAGGAACAGATCAGAAACCTTCGCTGAAGAAAAACTACACTACTGATCAGGAACCACAGGAAGGGGGGATCTTTAAAGAAATAGCCTGTGTACGCATGCGGCCCCTACCGGGTATGCCAGGAACTTTTGCTGCCTTCGACAGCAGAGAGGATGATGTCCGGAGTCTGCAAAGGGGAAGAGGAATGTGGTTGGCCGTGGTAAGCAGAAGGATGCACTGCATGCTGTGGGCTGCAACCGCCAGCATTACAGATGGCAACTTCCTTCTTGGCCATAGATATACAAAAAGCTCTAGAAGGATAGGCTCTGAAAAAGAAATGAGAGACTAGCCCTACCTTTCATAAGGATATTGCCTACTTAATCCACTTACTGACTGAGGGCTTACTAACTGCCATAACTAAAGATTGACTGAAGATATGCCCCAATATAAGATATGCCCCAAGATAACTTACAAATATGAAACGAGTGAGGTACACCAAGACAATGAAAGTTTTTTTTTAAGTTTTTTGTTTAATAAAATGAGGAGAGCAGAATAATTTCCTCATCTTAAAGAAATTTAGATGTACATTTAGAAAAAAAGTAAGGAAGAGTTAAAATGACTGCTCAATGTAGGCTATGGAAAGGCTGATTTGATGATATTTAGAATTCAAGTAGCTAAATTCCCAGGCAAGGCCAAAGAGAAAAAGGCAGCCCTTTGCAATTAGGCTCGAAATAGGGATTAAATAAGAACCCTTATGATGATCTGGAGATTAAAACTTATTTTTTCTCTTTGGCCCTTAACCTTTAGATTCTTCTATGAAAGGACTCCCGAAGCCCCTATTAAGTAAGAAGCCTATCCTCTACGTAAGGGGTCTACTAGTAGATCATCTAATAAAAATAACTAAATCAGCAATTTCCAGAGCAAATAAATGAGCATAGCTTCCCCTTAGATGCAACATCTGCATCATATGACCTCAACCAGAAAACTCAAGGCATGTCACAGAGACATGTCAAAAGCTTTGATTGGTGGGGGTCCAAGTTTTCAGACCCCTCAACGGACGTTAGAATGAGCAAGGAGAAGCGCGCACTTTAGCACTTCACAGCAATCTCTATACAAGTGTACTAGACGGCCTTATTACATGTCTTACAGGCTTTTTTGCTATAGTTCAAAAACAGCTACAAGTATGGGCAAAAAAAACAAAAAGAAAACAACAACCATAAAGATAGTAAAAAAATAAATAAATAAGGGCCACAAAACATCACACAAGCAAAAATAGAAACAAACAGTGCATAAACATAGTATGAAACACATATGTACATATATTTATTCCTTCATAGTGACATTACATTTGTAGCAAGATATTGTGCTCCTATGACAACAATGATTGTCTGTTCCTAAGGACCAACCATGGTGGCACAGTATCAAACTTAAAGGGAACCTGTCATCAGTTTCATGCTGCCCGAATTACAGGTCACAGCAAAACAGGACAGACTTCATTATTACAGCTGTATTGATCCACTGTGAGTTCCTTGAAATGTTGCAGAGATTTTTTTAAACCGATTATATCCAAGTTTTATTTATACACTACATATATTCCAAGTGATTTATTTTGCTGACACAGCATGTAGCATGGCTATGCAGCAGTCCAGTTTTAGCTACTGAAGATATAATCTGTATGGCTAACTACACAGACATTTTCATAAGATACACCATACTGTAATTGTAATCGTTTTTAAATTTGACTCCTAAAAATGAAAGTTGTGCTGTGCTTGGATGCTATGAGCAAATATGCCAGTTTTGCTTTGATTTTAAGTCACTGGGTTTATACCACTTATGTTACTTAAACTGCAGGCCCCATTTCTTAAAGGGGTACTCCGCCTCTAGACATCTTATCCCCTATCCAAAGGATAGGGGATAAGATGTCAGATCGCCGGGGTCCGGCCGCTGGGGACCCTTGCAATATAGCAAGCTTCACCCACCTATAACTGCTTCCGGAAGCGCTGGAGGCGGTCACGCCCCCTCCCATAGACTTGCATTGAGGGGGCGAGGCATGATGTTACACGGGGCGGAGTTGTGACGTCACGATCTTCCGTCCCCGTGGTCGTGAGGAATTAGCCAGAGAACCTCCAGTGCTTCTGGAAGCAGTTACAGGTGGGTGCAGCTTGCTTTATTGTGGGGGTCCCCAGCGGCGGGATAGGGGATAAGATGTCTAGAGTACCCCTTTAAAAAACAGCACCACACCTATCCTCCTGTTGTGTGGTTATGCAGCTCAGTTACATTAAAGTGAATGGGGCCAAGTTGTAATACCACACACAACCTGAAGACAGGGGTGGTGCTGTTTTGTTGAAATGATCTCTGGTTTTCTCTTCCTGGATTACCCCTTTAACCTCAGTACTAGACACTGTAAATAAGAAGCGCCGGAGGCGACCCCTTGCAGTGATGGGCAAGTAGCCCTGTAAATAAGAACCAGGTGGCATGCTGCGTGCCTGTGAAATGAACATGTCCATGTGAAGTCCCACAGACTGCCAAAGCCTCTAATTACAATTGCCACTCCCTGAAAACATTCCAGGCAGTTCTCCTCATGTACAACAACTTCCTGGGTGGCTCTCCCTAGAAAGCAATCTTGTATTATTCTTCCAGCATGTCAGACAAGCTCCTTCTCTCAGTACGTATAGAGTGGTGGGCCCGGCAGCCCGCAGGATCAGCTGTGAGAGCCTCACAGCTGCAAGCATTCTTTCGGGAACCCAGCACTCCGCTTAATGTAATTACAGAAGTCTTTCACGCAGCACTAATGTCATTTGCACATTTTTACAGCTGAACTGAAAGCAATGGCTGAAATGCTGGGACCCCACTCCCACACTTCTACTAATGTCAAGACTAATTCATTAAGGTTTAGGATGGGGATATTATTTGTGTATTTAACTACAGGTGTCCGTATTAGCATAAAGTGAATCTATTAATAAAAAATATTAGGTATAAATTAGGGATCAACAAATATCGTTTTTTTAGGGTCGATACCGATAATCTGTGGAGGTTAGGGCCGATAGCCGATAACTTATACCGATACTTTGGCATAAGTTATCGGCTATTTACCCCCCCCCACATACACACACTGCTGCAGATCATTGATTTAAAGCGGGCGCTTTAAATCAATGAACTGCATTGGCTTTTGCGGTGCCATAGACCGCCGCCACCACCCGCTTCTCTCCCCCTGCCTGTCCGGGGGTCCTGAGTCCTATCACCGCCACAACGCCCCCCCCCCCCCCCCACAGCCACGCACCGCTTCGTGCCCCCTACCGCCCCACCGCACCGTGCCGCACCCCCCAAAGCACCGCCCCAGCCCCATTGCCTCCCCCATCCCCGGTTTTATAATTACCTTTTCCCGGGGCCCGGGGTCCACTCTACATCTGGCTCCGGTGGCATCCTCCTGAGCTGTCACTGTGCGCACTGACGGTGACGTCACGTCACTCGTCATTGCGCACAGCGTAACGCAGGACGCAGCAGGAGCCAGAAGTAGCGTTGACCCCGGGAACAGGTAATTATAAAACCGGGGATGGGGGAGGCAATGGGTGCGGTGGGGCGGCGCGTCGGTGGGGGGTCGCGGTGCGGTGGGGGCGGTGCGGGGCATTATCGGCATGGTAATTGCCAATACCGATAATGCCCAAAATCGTGATTATCGGCCGATAATATCGGCCAAACCGATAATCGGTCGATCCCTAGTATAAATTTATAGTTCAAGTGACCTATAAAAAGTGATTATTATTTTGAGAATTATGAGGGTTTTTTTTGGCTAGAAATGTAAATAATCAGTCTGTAAGAACCTTTAAGGCCAAATTCACACCACTTATTGTTGATATACCGGCACATAAATTGGACATAAAATCAAACAAGTATGCCAACATAAATTGCTGTGCACTTGCGGCAGGCCGATTGAATTTTATGGATCGAGTGAAATCTAAGGGTATGTTCACAAGGCGGATTTTGTGATGAATGTCTACACGGAATATTCCGCACAGACATTCCACTGCAGCAGAGTGCTATTGATTTCAATGGAATTCTGCTGCACTGTCGACACAACAGAATTTCAGCGCCAGATGTTTCTGCCACGGCCATAGACATGTCTATTCTTTCTGCGGTCTCTGCACGTAAATGCATTGTCGTCAAGAAAGCATATTTCCTAGCACTCGCCTAATCAAACAAATGTGTGGAAAGTCCGCATGTGTTTTCCGTGCCGACATTCCACACAAATTCCGCCATGTGAAGGAGGCCTAATAACTAGTAACTGTGTTCAGTCCATTTACAGACTGTATACCTTTTCGCCCACAACTTAAATGTGCAGTAGACAAAGTATTTGGGGCCAGCAAAAAAAAATTTTTTAAATAAAGTGTATGTTTGGTAAATCCATTAAACTCAAATAGGATTGCTGCAAATATGCAGCAGTATATGTAGCCATACCCTTGATATTATCTTCATGTATATCTCAGACATATTTGCAAAACGTGTTGTGAATGAGGCTTAAAGGGGTACTCCGGCGCTAAGACGTCTTATTCCCTATCCATAAGATGGATTGGCAGTCATCAGACCCGGAGCGAACATGCTCCGGGGGCTGATGTAACGGGGTGCTGCGTCAAAGATCATGGGGGTCCCCAGCGGAGGGATCCCCGCGATCAGGCATCTTATCCCCTTTCCTTTGAATAGGGGATAAGATGTCTTAGTACCAGAGTACCCCTTTAATAGTGGCACAAGCTGAACATTTACAAATAAGTTGCATCCCATTTTAATGATTACAGATAGAGGATAAGTTATATAAGGTTGCAGTGCTCCTTTAACCGTGGACATTACCTTTCTCAGAGCGTGATGAGTGTTTCTGGAGAAAATCCAGCATCTGAGCAAGAGCCTTCTTGTTGCAGTGAGTAGATAGCTCCTCATCACAATCATAACAACTAGAAAAAGAACACAAAAAAGAAAATACAGATACCCCAGATGAGACAGTAGATTGCATTGTTAAATGACATCATAAACAGCTGAAAATAGACAACCTCTAAATTTTGCATCCATCTTTCGAAAAAAAAAAAAAAATTGGACAATTTTTTTTTTTTTTTACTTTTTACGGCCCATTGTAGAACTCTAAGACTTTTTCAATGGTTGTCTCCCCACATTCTTTCAGCTAACTAAAAAAATAAAAAATAACAAAGACTGCGATGCTAAGTTTTTGTCTTTGTTTTGCAGGATAAGTTGCAGATTTTTTTAGGCAAATATAAGTTGGTGTTTTATGTATATGATTTTTTTAAATGGCAGAATAAAATTTTAAATTAATAATATTAATAAATAATATAAAATGAAGTTCCCTAAGTAAATTGAACTGTTCTGCAGAACAGAAATCAGCTATATCTAGAAACTCTAAAGAGAATGAAAGGGGTGGTGGTCACATGGTGCACCCCATCTCCATTCTAATAGAAAAAGTGGTTCCCATTTTTAAAAGTTAGTGTGTGTGTTTCCTTATCATGTGGATAACTTGTAATGCTGGGACAACCACTTTACAACATAGAAAAACAAGTGTGAAATCAGTCTTATATTGCTTGATCTGTCTTGCAGTCCTGCACTTACCGTATTTTGCTGCCTTATACAGCCTTTTAGTAGAAGTAGTATCTGTTAGCAGAACATATATATCAGTAGTTGGTATATTAGTAAACTATACATTACTTACCAAATAACCCAAGTGCTGAGGTTAACTGCAATGCAATGAGGCTCATTTTGAGATTGAAAATGCTTGAAGGAGTGTTGACATCCAGAGGTAGCACTGCAGCCCTACGTATGCAAAAAGTGCATTATAAATAATGTCACAACCACAAAAATAAAGCAACTAGACATATTGGGAAATTTTAGGGCAGGGATGCCCAACCTGTGGCTTGCAAACTGTGTGTGGCATGCAGGCTGTATTTCCTGTGTGCTTTCTGATTCCATTCTGCGTTGCCACTCCTGGCTACCTTGCCACACTCACAGAAGCATCTTCTGGCAGCCAGGTGAAGTGGTTGGAGATGGAAGCATTATGGTAGGCTTGCTGCCACCCAGTGCATGCTCAAGCAGTGGAATGGCATCCATGCCGCTAACTCTGCTTGGCACAGTGTCATGTTAAGGTAGTGGGGAGTACTTATTTGGGAGGGGGGGAGGTCCCAGGGGTGCAGTATATGGCTGTCATGAAGTACAACACAGATTTTTAAACGTGACGATCAGCTTAAAGCAACTAGACTTCACCCTGAACTCACCTCATCTCTCAATTGTGAAAGTGACTCTCAAAGAAGGGTTGAACACATATACAGAGACAATGTCTGCTTTTGACATGGAGACAATACGGTGGTCACTGGTGATTTTCTCTTCCGGACTCAGAACATCAGTGTTATTAACTCAGTTATAATTATAAGAAATAATATAGAACGTGTACATAAACTTTTGTTACGTACGCAGAGGGTACTAATCATACATGGGAAAATGGATATCTAAAGAGGACCTATAACATCCCGGGAAACCTGCTGCTCTATTACTTCATGTTAATGTTATATTAGCAGCAATGTAAGAAAGATGTGTATTATTGATCAGGTGGAGGAGTTAGCCAGAAGAAGCAGAAACTGAGGAAACACTTACCACAGCTTTCAGTGTGGAGTAGCTACTAGCTGTGTATACGCGAGAGACTCAGAAATTACAAGCAGATTGGTCTTTCTCTACAAGCAAATAATCACTTTATAAACAGCTATCTGGAAGATTAACTTTCTATAAGCTGTATCACTCTTTTAGCACGGCTGCATAACACATAGGAAAATCATGGCTGCCAATGAAAGAGGACATGTGGCCAGCCCCAATCAATCACAGACTGCACCAGGTGACACCAGCCTGATGGGGTGACACCATGACACTCTTTTCATCCCTCTAGGCTAACTAATAAGGGGAATCTAGGCTATCTACCTAATGTGGGCAAACTGCTACCTACCTATTGCTTTTTATTTTTTATTTTTGGGGGTGGGGGCAGCATTTCACTCTTGAACCCAGGCAGCACAATGTCTTGGGCCTGGGCGATCACGATCTGTGACGGGACGTCAGCGGCCGCTGGGCGGAGCTTTGGGGACGTGCCGACCTGACTGGTCCACACTGATCTGGTCTAGGCTGGACCTGTGTGGGTCAATCAGAACACGAGGACCAGCAAGTAGGTCAGTCAGAACATGAGGACCAATAAGCCAGCTTGGAAGAGTGGGGTGCACCTGACCCTGGTAAGCTAATGCCAGGGAGGAAAGGGTGCTGGGGGGGGGCTATCGGCTTTGGAGGGGGGTGGCTGCTGAGCTAAACAATGATGTGGGGTGCTATTACCGGGTGGGGCAGGGTTGCTGCCAGGAGGATGGTGCTGCCGATGGAGATGCTACTGCCAGGAGGGCCAGTAACACCCCCATCATCCACCAGCAACACCACCAATCCCCCCCTCCTGTGGTAATAGCATCAGCTAACGGATGATAAGGGGTGCTACTGCTGTTGTGGTATTGTATTCAAAAGGTGCACTGTATGGCAAGGTTATATTCAGAGGGCGCAGTGTGTGGTAGTATATTCAGAGGGCGCAAGGTGTGGTAGTATTATATTCAGAGAGCGCAGTGTATGGTAGTATTGTATTTAAAGGGTATGGTGTGTGGCAGGTTTATATTCAGAATGTACAGTGTGTGTTAGTATTATATTCAGAGGGTACAGTGTGTAGTAGTATTATATACAGTGGGTAAAGTGTGTGGTAGTATTATATTCAGTGGGTACTGTGTGTGGCAGTATTATATTCAGAGAATACAGTGTGTGGAAGGTTTATATTCAAAGAGTGCAGCGTATAGTAGTAATATATTTAGAGGATATAGGGGGAGATTTATCAAAACCTGTGCAAAGGAAAAGTTGCCCAGTGTCCCATAGCAACCAACCAGATCGCTTCTTTCATTTTGCAGAGGCCATGTTAAAAATAAAAGAAGCGATCTGATTGGTTCCTATGGGCAACTAGGTAACTTTTCCTATGGACAGGTTTTTATAAATCCCCCTCATAGTGTCTGTCAGGTTTATAATAATTATTGTTTTCATATAGAGGATGAGAATGCGCTGCCATAGTGAGGAGACGTCTGGGCGTCACATTCTGCAGAGAGAAGATTTAGTTGGAACAAGTCCTGGCGATATGTACCATCTGAATTAGATAAGGAAAGACTATAGAGAAGACGTCACCTGTAGTCACTGACATCATTGTGCATTCTCATCACTATGTCCTATCAGAGCTCTAGTAACTTGTAAGTTCTGCAGTTATGATGAGTGAAACTACAACTCCCAGCATAACCTTACCACTGCTTAAAGGGGTACTCCGCTGGAAAACATTTATTTATGAATTTTTATCAACTTTTGCCAGAAAGTTAAACAGATTTGTAAATTTCTATTTACTTCTATTTAAAAATCTTAATCCTTCCAGTACTTATCAGCTGCTGTATGCACCACAGGAAGTTCTTTTTTAATGTATTTTCTGTCTGACCACAGTGCACTCTGCTGACACCTCTGTCCATTTTAGTAACGGTCCATAGTAGGAGCAAATCCCCATAGCAACCCTATCCTGCTCTGGTCAGTTCCTGACATGGACAGAGGTGTCAGCAGAGAGCACTGTGGTCAGTCAGAAAGGAAATTCAAAAAGAAAATAACTTTCTGTGGAGCATACAGCAGCTGATAAGTACTGGAAGGATTAAGATAAGATTAATATTTTAAATAGAAGTAATGTACAAAATCTGTTTAACTTTCTGGCACCAGTTTATGTAAGAGAAAAAATGTTTTCCAGTGGCGTACCCCTTTAAGTCATTCTGGGAGATGTAGTTTTAAATGGTGAAAACTTCTTCAGCGCTTTCCCATTCTGTGACAATTGGTATAATTGATTATTATATTGGAATTTTTCACAATGTGCTACACCAGTGGCGACTGTCACAACAGGCTAAAAACTTACTTTGGGGGGGGGGGGGGGGGTGTAGGTATGAGGCGACACAATTTTCTACCCCAGCTTGTGACACCATCCCTAGCAACGCCACTGGTCCTTCTGTTCCTGAGATATGAGGGTTTATATTTTGTTTAACAATTCAGGGCATGAACTTAACTTTTAAAATAGGAGTGGATACAAGGTGATGGGTGTTCTTATACAGTCAGAGGGTGTGAATGTTGTACGAGGGGTGTGTATGCCTAATATGATCACACCCATTATTAAAATTAAGTTCATGCCCATCTGACTATATCCCTTAATTGTAAAGGTGGGTGATCAGGGCATCCTAAGCGATTTGTGACAGTAACCTCTAATTTTAAGGGTGTTGGCCACAGGTCCTCTTTAAAAAAGCACTCCAGGGTTTTGTTACTTTTGACTATATCATGCACACTTAACATCACTAGTCCTGCAGGGATATGTGTCTTATTTTAGCACAGCTGCACCCATTGCTTAATGGGAAAGGGGGGGGGGGGTGGATTTATCAAAACCTGTGCAGAGAAAAAGTTGACCAGTTGCTCATAGCAACCAATCAACTCGCTTCTTGCATTTTTGAAAAGGCCTCTGGAAAATGGAAGAAGCAATCTGATTGGTTGCTATGGGCAACTGGTCAGTTTTTCCTCACTACAAGTTTTGATAAATCTCCCCCAATGTGTCAGAGGAAGTGGTCTGTCTTGGGTCAGTTGGCTTCCTGTGACATTGTTTCTTGCGATTTTGGATTATTGCAGCAAAAATGCCAAAATACAGTAAAACCGCAATGTGAAAAATGCAATAAAAATTCAACATGCAAACACAGCCTGAAGACTTTCAATCTTCATAAAACATCTCAATTGTGATTATAAAAGTCAAATCAGTTTAACCTCTCTGCAATGTTTTTTCTAAAAGATACACTATGAATAAGAAAACGCATCAAAACTGCCTTCAACCCCCTTGTGAGCCTAATGAGTTCACCATGGTAAACACCAGCAGTAGCAGCCTGATTAGATGAATAGGTGCTGTGATCAAACTCCACACCCTCAACCAGAGAATTTACAGGAAATGTAGTCAGCATTAGAAATCCAGATCAGTTAGGAATTTGCCTGCCTCATCAATTTAAACAAATAAGCACACATCATACACAAGAACCTCTACATTATTCTCTTATAATCGCCAATGCTGTACTATATTAGAAAAAAAATAAAGAAAATCCCAGAGTGCTTCCTTAACATTGAGTATAAATTTGAGGCGGATCTGAGTCTTGCTGCCAATTGGGATCCATTAGTGAATCAATTCATCAAGTTTATAATTTTGTCTGTTGATATTCTGTAGGTCCATACGATTAAAATGATACCCTACTTATATAGGTTTGATTTTGTTGTACTTCTGGAAAAAATCATAACTACATGCAGGAAAATTTATACGTTTAAAATTGTCATCTTCTGACCCTTATAAAAACTTTATTTTTCCGCGTACGGGGTGGTATGAGGGCAAATTTTTGCGTCGTGATCTGAAGTTTTAAGCGGTACCATTTTTGTTTTGATCTGACTTTTTGATCGCTTTTTATTCCTTTTTTTTTATGGTATGAAAAGTGACCAAAAATACGCTATTTTGGACCTTGGATTTTTTTTTTTTGCGCGTATGCTATTAACCGTGCAGTTTAATTTACAATTTATTTTTATAGTTTGGACATTTACGCACTTGGTGATACCATATATGTTTATGTTTATTATGGTTATATATTTTTTATATGGAATTTGGGAAAAGGTGGGGTGATTTAAACTTAATAAGGAAGGGGTTAAAGTGTGTGTTTTTAATTTTTTTTTTTTTTTTTACAACTTTAGTCCCCTTAGGAGACTTTTAGGAGGAATAATTTGATTCCTCATACAGATCAATGGGGCAATAGGGTTACATACAATCCCATTGATCTGTGTGCTCTGCGCTCAATTGATAAAGCCTGGCCCTGCCAGGCTTTATCATTCTGTGCACCGAAGCCACCGCAGCAGGAGAGGTAAGCCCTCACACTACCTCAGCAGTGGATCTCCCCCCCCCCCCCCCCTGCAATCGCGCTGTGGGGGGCGATCCTGCCCACTGGACCACCAGGAAATGGATACAGGCACCTTTAGACGCCGCATCGGCGATCTAAAGGGTTAATAGCCGGCCGCGGCAATCGCCGCATGTCGGCTATTAAAGCCGGCCCCCAGCTACAGGAATCAACTGGGTGCCGGCATGACGCGGGCTCCTGTCATACCCCGTTAACGCCCATTGGACGAGTATAGACGTCCATGGTCGTTATCGGGTTAAAGTCCCATGCGAAGCAATGGGAAGTGTATGTTCCCACATAACTTCCGTATGGCTGGAGATATTCCAATACCTGGTACACATATTACGGGTCGGGATAGGAGGTCGGGATATGACAACAATATAGGAGGACAGGATATGAAGTCAAAAGCTTCCTCCTTTGTTGATTTTCCTCCCCAACAAGGATTAGGAAGGAAAAACCAGGCAACGCCGGGTACTCAGCTAGTGTAAGAATAAATATAGTGGTTGTGGAAATCATCGCCAGCATCCATATATGATGTATACATACATTTGATATTTAACAGATACAAGGTCAACAATTCAAAGTGCAGTATAAATAGAACGGACTGGAATAAGGGAGCAGTTTTAACAAGGACAGGAGGTCCTATCATATTTCGTGTAGAGAACTTGATTTCCTGTCTAACTAAAGGAAATGTCTCTAGTTTCACAAACTAAGATGTATTTATTGTCACTGCATTGTGCCATCCATTTAATACAAGTTTCTAAGTCACAGAAGCTTTTTATTCAAGGTGCTCTTATTTCAATGAGTAGAACATGGTAGAGCACATCAATAACCATGCATCATAAACTTCAGTAGTGATGAGGACACTTTCCCAAAGAAAATTAGGAAGACGTATCATACATTAAAAAGAGGACAACAATTTCTGAATTTCTTTTTTTAATTAAATCAAAGTTACAGTGCTATGTCCTTCGGTTACACTACTGAGAATGTTTTATTTCTGCCATGTAAAGTCTTTGGAACAAATCTCCAAATATCTGTATATAGTGGGGGAGATTTACCAACACCTGGGTAGAGGAAGAGTGTGCAGTTGCCCATAGAAACCAGATTGCTTATTAAGCAACTGCACCACTTTTCCTTTACACAGGTTTTGATAAATCTTCCCCTGTATGTTTAAGAATGGAACCCACAATAAATCAGCAGCCATTTTGTTAAGATACACAGATAAAATCCTCCTTATAGAATTAGGGAAAGTTCATACTATGGAGATTTCGAGCAGAATTGTCTTGCAGCAGCCTCCCGTTGATGTTAAAGGGGTACTCTACTGCCCCAGCATCTGGAACATTTAGTTTCTAACGCTAGGTGCGGGCTGCCAGGGTTGTGATGCCCCCTCCCATAGACTTGAATTGAGGGGGCGTGGTGTGAGGTAACGAGGGGCATGGCTGTGACATGACGACCCCTTTAGCCCGCACCCAGCGTTCAGAACAAAAATGTTCCGGATGCTGGGGTTGTGGAATTTGCTTTAAAGGAATTCCGCTGCACAGTTCAAAAAGGAACTGGACTCCACTGAAAGAATATACATGTTCATTCTTTGGCCAGAATCTGTCCAGAACTGCACTGCAGTCAATAGGACGGCATGTTATATCCCGCGGACATTAAAGAGATTATTATAGCGCTTAATATAGACTTATCCCTGGGGCCCCTCTTAACCAATGATTGGCTGAGCGGGCCGTTAATTCTGATCAGCCAAAGCACATCTCTGAAGGTGGGCGACCAAGCACGCTGGGGAGAATCGGTGGACCCTGCATGCAGAAGTAAAAGACGAGCCTTGTACAGGAAATCACCGGCATGGTACCAGCATTCAGACCCTCGGTGGACAGACATTTATTTTATCCCCTATCCTTTGAATAAGGAATACGTTTCTATAAAGTGCATAAATAAACCCTATAAGTGTCGATTCCAATGGAAGCAGCTGCACGCCGGGTGAAAGTTCTGTGTGAACAAACACTTAGTGTAGTCATACACATTACATTGTTTGCAGGTTCGTCAAAAAATTATTTTGTGTGTGTTAGGCTGGGTTCACACCATGTTTTTGCAGTACAGTTCCCATATACATTTCGAATTTGAAAACCGTACGGAACCGTATTGAAAACCGCATAAATTGACTCTCCATTAAAAACCGTATGCCAAAAGATGCATCAGGTTGTGTCCGTTTTGCATCCTGTACGGTTTTGTCAGTTTTTTTCCTGTACCCAAAACCGCAGCCTACCACGGTTTTTGGTCCGGGTGAAAAACCGTATTGAAATGTAAACATTATTTTATAACATGGGAGTCAATGGGAACCGTACAGAACTGTATATGCGTACGGTTCCATCCAATTTTCACCATACGGTTTAAGACTTTGCACAATTTTTTTTCTTGGAATTTCAATCAAACAAGTGAAACTTTATTCATAATGGAATGAAAAGTTAAAAACATATGTTTTTTTTCTTTAAAAAAAAACAGATGCTACTGTACATCATTTTTCAAACCGTATACGGACTAAAATTCGTACACACGTTTTGAAAAACAGTTTAGTCAGGTTTTGAGGAATCCGTTCATCAAACTGATACGGGAACTGTATTGCAAAAACGTGGTGTGAACCCAGCCTTAGGGTGCCTACATTTTCCCCTGACTACAGAAATCTGGAAAAAGAAGGATCAGACTGTTGGTTACACATGTTGAAAACTATTTTTTTTTTAAGGAGATAAGCTGCAGAAGTGAGGAAAACATGATTCTGAAATGGTTGCTCCAGACAAAGATAACAATACCATTTTAGTAATAGAAGTTCTATTAATAAATGTTCTATTTATAATTAGAAATCCTTGATCCACTTCTCCGTAAGCAGAAAAACCTAAAAATAACTAAACCAATTCAGCATTTTATGACTAATAATCACCTGATGGCCGCATTTAAGGCACAGCCAAACATCCACTGGAGGAGCAAACTCTCCATCCTTCGTCCTTCTCTCCTTCATGCATTCAGTACACATGGACCACACATTCTGGGACACTGCTTTCTTCACCTGAGTCACATCCACTGCTTGGCTCACATGGTGGCAGGTAAGACCTGTAAATACAGAATAAATTTCGAGAGCCTTCCAACAAAGATGCATCAGGCCTTATATGAAGCATACAAACAGTATGAGCGCTGCTGCAGATTACTTATGCAAGACCGTGACAAGGGGTAAGCTCTCCTCCAATAGCGATGTGACTGGTGCAATGGTGAGAGGAAACCTTACTGTAATTATTCCTCAGTGGTCCTTCAGATTTTCTAATTTTATAAAAATAATTTTGAATGTGAACTTTGTTGTAACACATTGTCTAGTTATGTATAGGACTCCACAGGTAGCAGCGGACACAACAGGTTCTACACACTGGATGCATCCCCACCACCATACATAGAAAAAGCCTCGCCAACGCTTCTGTTACCAACAAAGGATGGAGGAAGAAGTGTTCTAGCCCAGCAAAGGAGAGCAGATATTCTGATAGAGTAATCTCTTTTGGACAGCTTTTAATAAGGATGATGGGAAAACTGGCAGGGGACGTGTTGTGTCCTTGCCAAAGTTCCCTTGTAAGATAGCCAGCAAAAGCCATCAGGGTTGCCGGCTGGTAAGCACTGATTTCTAGTCACAGCTTGTCAGTCACATCAGTTACTAGTTTAGGAAATTCGGAGAATGGATCATTCCCAGCGGTGGCACCACCACAATCACCTAGTTATCCTATACCTTAAGAAAGAGGATACATTTTGATTGTTAGATTACCCCTTAACCCCTTATGGACCAGGGGTTTTTCAGTTTTTGCACTTTTGTTTTTTTTCTATTTACCTTAAAAAAAATCATAACTCTCAATTTTGCACCTAAAAATCCATACGATGGCTTATTTTTTGCGCCACCAATTCTACTTTGTAATGACATCAGTCATTTTACCCAAAAATCTACGAAGAAACGAAAAAAAAAATCATTGTGCGACAAAATTGAAGAAAAAAAAACACAATTTTGTAACTTTTTAGGGCTTTCGTTTCTACACAGTACATTTTTTTTTTTTTAAATGACACCTTATCTTTATTCTCTAGGTCCATACGATTAAGAAGATACCCTACTTATATAGGTTTGATTTTGTAATATTTCTGGAAAAAAAATCATAACTACAAGCGGGAAAATGTATATGTTTAAAATTGTCATCTTCTGACCCCTATAACTTTTTTTTTTTCAGCGTAAGGGGTGGTATGAGGATTCATTTTTTGCGCCGTGATCTGACATTTTCAGCGGATCCATTTTTTTTTTATCGGACATTGTGATCACTTTTTATTCATATTTCCATGATATAAAAAGTGACCAAAAATACACTATTTTGGAATTTTTTTTGCGTGTACACCATTGACCGTGCGGTTTAATTAACTATATATTTTTATAATTCGGACATTTACGCACATGGCGATACCACATATGTTTATTTTTATTTACATTTTTCGTTTTTTTTTTATGGGAAAAGGGGGGTGATTCAAACTTTTTTTTAGGGAAGGGGTTAAATGATCTTTATTCACTTTTTTTTTCTCCACTTTTTTCTTTTGCAATGTTATAGCTTCCATAGGGGGCTACAGTGGGGATCAAAAGTTTGGGCACCCCAGGTAAAAATTTGTATTAATGTGCATAAAGAAGCCAAGGAAAGATGGAAAAATCTCCAAAAGGCATCAAATTACAGATTAGACATTCTTATAATATGTTAACAAAAGTTCGATTTTATTTCCATCATTTACACTTTCAAAATAACAGAAAACAAAAAAATGGCGTCTGCAATAGTTTTGGCACCCTTCAGAGTTAATATCTTGTACTGCCCCCTTTGGCAAGTATCACAGCTTGTAAACGCTTTTTGTAACCAGCCAAGAGTCTCAATTCTTGTTTGAGGTATCTTTGCCCATTCTTCCTTACAAAAGTCTTCCAGTTCTTTGAGATTTCTTGGCTGTCTGTCACGCACTGCTCTTTTAAGGTCTATTCATAGATTTTCAATTATGTTGAGGTCAGGAGATTGTGAAGGCCATTGCAAAACCTTCAGTTTACGCCCCTGGATTTCGAGGTGCGTTTAGGATCATTATCCATTTGTAGAAGCCATCCGCTCTTTAACTTCAGCTTTTTCACAGATGGCATCAAGTTAGCATCCATAATTTGCTGAAATTTTATTGAATCCATTTTTCCTTCTACTCGTGAGATGTTCCCTGGGCCACTGGCTGCAATACAACCCTAAAGCATGATTGATCCACCTCCATGCTTAACAGTTGGACAGAGGTTCTTTTCATTAAAGGGGTATTCCAGGCCAAAACTTTTTTTTTTATATATCAACTGGCTCCGCAAAGTTAAACAGAGTTGTAAATTACTTCTATTAAAAAATCTTAATCCTTCCAATAGTTATTAGCTTCTGAAGTTGAGTTGTTGTTTTCTGTCTAACTGCTCTCTGATGACTCATATCCCGGGAGCTGTGCAGTTCCTATGGGGATATTTTCCTATCATGCACAGCTCCCGGGACGGGACATCATCATTGAGCAGTTAGACAGAAAACTTCAGAAGCTAATAACTATTGGAAGGATTAAGATTTTTTAATAGAAGGAATTTACAAATCTGTTTAACTTTCCGGAGCCAGTTGATATATATAAAAAAAGGTTTTGCCTGGAATAACCCTTTAAATTTTGTTCCCCTTCTCCAAACGTACCTTTGCTCATTTCGGCCAAAAAGTTAAATTTTAACCTCATCGATCCACAGAACTTTTTCCAAAATGCATCATGTTCACTTGCAAAGTTCAAACGCTAATTTTTGTGGTGAGGACGTAGAAGAGGTTTTCTTCTGATGACTCTTCCATGAAGACGATATTTGTACAAGTATCTCTTTATAGTGGAATAGTGTACCACAACTTCAGTGTCTGCCAGATCTTTCTGGAGGGATTGTGCAGTCAAACGTGGGTTTTGAATAGTTTTTCTCACAATCCTGCGAGCTGTTCTGTCTGATATTTTCTTGGTCTTCCAGATCTTGCTTTAACTTCCACTGTTCCTGATGACTGCCATTTCTTAAAGGGGTTGTCCACTGCCCTGCCTTCCGGAGCTCCGCTCGCAGCGTCCGGAAGTTCATTACTCCGAACGCTGTGTGCAGGCTTCCGTGTTCGAGGCCGACCCCTCGGGACATCACGCCCGCCCCCTGAACGAAAGTCTATTGGAAGGGGGAGTGACAGCGGTCGCGCCCTCTTCCCATAGACTTTCGTTGAGGGGTGGGCATGACGTCACGAGGGGGCGGGAGTGACGTCACGAGGGGACGGCCTCAAACACGGAAGCCCGCACACAGCATTTGGAGTAATGAACTTCCGGATGCTGCAAGCGGAGCTCCGAAAGGCAGGGCAGCAGACAACCCCTTTAATTACATTTCGAACAGAGGATATTGGCATCTGAAAATGTTTTGCTATCTTCTTATAGCTTTCTCCAGCTTTGTGAGCATCAACTATTTTCAGTTTCAGATTTCTAGACTACTGCTAGAAGAACCCATGGTGCTGGTTGTTGGGGCAAGGTCAGATGAGTCTGGGCATTTAAAACCTTTGAGATTTTTTTTTACTTTCTGTTATTTTGAAAGTGTAAATAATGGAAATAAAATCTAACTTTTGTTGACATATTATAAGAATGCCTAATCTGTAATTTGATGCCTTTTGGAGATTTTTCCATCTTTCCTTGGCTTCTTTATGCACATTAATAAAAAATTTTTACCTGGGGTGCCAAAACTTTTGGTCCCCACTGTATCTGGGAGCCTGTGTATCTACTGGGGAGCCCTAAAAGTTGGGGGTCATATCTATATGGGGGCCTGTGTACCTACTGGGGAGCCCTACCTGATGGGGGTCATATCTATCTGGGAGCATGATGGGGGCATTATATGTGAGGGGCGCATGTGGCCCAGCCTCTACCTCCAATGGCCCCCAGATAAATTGAGTTTGAGACTCCTGATCTAGACTGCATACAACGGTATCCACTTCCCAAACAAGAGCAGGACCAGCTATGTAAACAACAGTATTCATGTTCACCAGCAGTAAATGAATATCTTGAAAATGGTGAAGAACTGAAACAAAGTATATAAGGAAAGGGTAGAACATTTATTTAGATAATGGTTAAAACAGAAAACAACAAATGACAATTTCTAGCAGTCACCACTTGGGGAAGTTTACTGAACACAGATTTACAAAGCTCCCAATGAACTCAAAAACATATCCGCCTTTAGTAAGCTCCTAAGCTTCCCCAAGGTAGAGGCTGCATTCAAACAGAAGCGATCAAATTAAAGAAGCGATCTGTGCCAGTATCTGTGCAAAACAGGTCATAGTGGCATAGTAGGACCCATCATGGAGTAATATTCAACATCCATGCCGTGTCCTGAAATGCCTTGATGTCCTGTTTTGCATTAATAAAAAGAAGAATTTTGCACAGATACTGGCGAGTGCCTCTTGTTCATCTTGCTTTGTTGTGTTATAGACACTGTGCAAAGACCAGAAGATAATGAGAATCATACAAAATACAACGTACAGTACACTTATTGAACTTAGATCATACCAATAATGTCATCTGAGGAGTCTTCATCTGGGGGACGATTGGTCCTTCTACTCCTCCTTGTCTTCT
This sequence comes from Hyla sarda, assembly GCF_029499605.1. NCBI lineage: Eukaryota > Metazoa > Chordata > Amphibia > Anura > Hylidae > Hyla > Hyla sarda. Next base: position 226,517,471 of record NC_079191.1, read on the forward strand.
CAGCAGCTCCCAGTGATGAGGGCTCCTTTACCTTCATCTGTAGCTTCAACACAAAACAAAAAACTATTTTATGTAAAGTAAATATTGCCCAGATTTATCAATCTGTCTGAGGACAAACACTGGTGGGTTTTGCCCATAGCAACCAATCACAGCTCAGCTTTCTTGCTGTGGGCAAATCACCGTTTTTGTCTCTGACAGATTAAGTACCAGGGCACAGCAATGTATATGTATGTCACATGTCCTCTAGGGGGTAAAGGAAAACTCAACACACTACGCTAAAGCCAATCCACTGGTGATAATGTAGGTGAACAGGATTCCATAGAGGGGTCACTTATTTCCGTCCACTGGTTGCTGAGTTATGTGCCTCTAAAGTTCAGTTTCTCCATCCAGGGTGCTTTCAGCTCCTAAGCCCCCCCCCCCCCCCCCCCCGCTATTTGCATATTCATTATCTTCAACTCCATGTCCTAGTGATGTAGAGTCACAGGTCACGCTCCGTCTGCAGAGCGCATGCGCCGGAAGCTTTCACCCAGCTCTCACGTCCTGATGATGTGAGAGCTCTGCGTAATGCGAGTGCATCACCTTTCAGTGAAACCTCGCTAATCCCGACTTCCAGGTATAGCTAAGGGATCGGCGCATCCGCAGTGACACTGTGCAGAGCACTCTCCTTACGCAGAGCTGGTTGAAACCTTCCGGCGCATGCGCTCTGCGCTCACGTGGCTCCACGTCACTAGGACGTGAAGTTGATGATAATAAATATGCAAATAGCGAGGGCGAGCTTAGGAACTGAAAGAGAGGCAGAGGTGGCCAGCCGGCAGGGGCCCCGCCTCCAGCGCACAATTCATGGATGGAGCAACTGAACTTTAGAGGCACATAACTCAGCAACCAATGGACAGAAATAAGTAAGTGACCCCTCTATGGAATCCTGTTCACCCAAACTATAACCCAGTGTATTGTGTTTAGTGCGGGGGGAACAAGCTGACAGTTTTCCTTTAATATCGTGTTTATGTATGTTAATTATTTATAGTTTTTTTTTTTTTTTTATGAATTCTCTGGTGAAGCAACATACATTTAAAGGGGTACTCCGGTGAAAACATATTTTTTTTTTTTTAACAAACTGGTGCCAGAAAGTTAAACAGAATTGTAAATTACTTCTATGAAAAAATCTTAATCCTTCCAGGACTTATTAGCTGCTGAATACTACAGAGGAAATTATTTTCTTTTTGGAACACAGAGCTCTCTGCTAACATCATGACCACAGTGCTCTCTGGTGACATCTCTGTCCATATTAGGAACTGTCCAGAGCAGCTTATGTTTGCTATGGGGATTTTCTCCTACTCTGGACAGTTCTTAAATTGGACAAAGATGAAAGAAGAGAGCACTGTGCTCGTGATGTCATCAGAGAGCTCTGTGTTCCAAAAAGAAAAGAATTTCCTCTGTAATATTCAGGAGCTAATAAGTACTGAAAGGATTAAGATTTTTGAATAGAAGTAATTTACAGATCTGTTTAACTTTCTGGCACCAGTTGATTTAAAAAAAAAAAAAAATAAAATAAGTTTCGTACTGGAGTACCCCTTTAATGTTGTAAAGAAATATTGTAGCATTTATTTTTTATTTTTATAATATTTTTTATTTTTTTGCTTGTATAGTGCAGCATACAGTATTATTAGTAGTGGTGCATCAAAAGGAAAATTTGGGGCCGAAATGGAAAATTTAGGAAGTGCTAGGCAGAAAATTGAAACTGAAAATTACCTAAAACTACAACTCCCAGCATGTTGTGCTACAGAGTGGTCATTTGCAACGAGTGGCTCTGCAGCTGGCAGTACAACTCAAAGCAGACAATGACAACTACCAGCAATGTACAAGAGGCAGTAACGCAATAAAGTGCATGTACTGCTAGAATCAGGACATGCTGGGAGTTGTAATTCTGCACCAGCTGCAGCCACAGGTTGAAGAGCTTTGATCTATAGCAGTAACTGAACATAGTTTATTCATGTGTTACCGAATAGGAACAACTCTGCTGTCCGGGATGCTGGGAGTTGTAGTTTTGCACCAGCTGGAGACACAATGATCTATAGTGCGATAGTTTACTCATGTAGCACGTAATGTCTAGCGATGAGCGGCATTGGCCATATTCGAATTCGCAATATTTTGCGAAGACGAATATTCGTCTTATATTCGCGAATTTCGTGTATTTGTTATATTGGCATATTCTAGGTAGAAAACAGTGGAGGGGGTGGGCAGCTTTCCTATTGGTTGCTAGGGATGTTGTTGATAACCTCTGACAAGTGTATTTGCATCATTCTAATTGGCCCACAAGTGAAAAGAAGGAATATGCGCCTATGCGGAAAAAAAGTGAATATTCGTAATTTCGAATATATAGCGAATTTGCGATATTCGTGATAAAAATTAAAAATGCAAATATTCGCGCCCAACACTAGTAATGTCTATGGCAGTGTTACCCAAGCAGGATGCCTCCAGCTGTTGCAAAACTACAACTCCCACCATGCTCGGACAGCGTTGTGTGTGCATGTGTGGTACATGTATGTGTGCATTGTGCGCTGTCTTTATGTTATACCATTGGATCATTAGTATTTTCTGTGCATATAAGCCAGTGTTTCACATCCAGTGTGCCCCCAGCTGTTGCAAAACTACAACTCCCAACATGCCCGGACAGACTTATGTATGGATTGTGTAGTGTGCGCTGTCTTTATGTTATACCATTGGATCATTAGTATTTTCTGTGCATATGTCTAAGCCAGTGTTTCACATCCAGTGAGCCCTCAGCTGTTTCAAAACTACAACTCCCAACATGCCCGGACAGCCTTTGGCTGTCCGGGCATGCTGGGAGTTGTAGTTTTGCAACAGCTGGAGGCACCCTGCTTGGGAAACACTGGTCTGTGGCCAGCTTACCTCAGCTTGTTCAGATAGGCTTCTGTGCTTACCAAGTAATCAGTGCACAACAACTACAGTATAAATGACAAGCACTGAACAACATGTATAGGGTTACCTGCATCTAGCGCGCCCGCCGTGCCCACATAACCTCTCCCGGTATAGTGACACGAAGGACGAGTCTACCACAGGGCACTATGCACACGCTCTGCTTCCAGGTGGCAGTGGACTACCCGCTGGCTACCTGTGGGCACCCTGACACTCAGCTCCGGGTTGTACACCTCTACTACCCACGTGTTCTCCTAGGGAAGTGCCTGCGACTGCAGCAATAACAGCTACGGAAGCCCGGACGTGCCAAACTCCTCGCACTCTAGCTGAATATAGCTTTGACATTTGCATGTTAGTGACGATAATAAAACTATAGGCTATGGCTGGGCATCGGTGCCAGTGCTATTCTTACTATGTCACATGGTCGATATATATAGACCACAGCGTATAGCAGCGTTTCCCAACCAGTTGTAAAACTACAACTCCCAGCGTGCCCGGTCAGTCACAGGCTGTCCGGACATACTGGGAGTTGTAGTTTAGAAACAACTCTGGACACCCATGTTGGAAAACCCTGACGTGCAGCAGTGTAATGTTGTTTCCGGGCCTCTCCCCTCCCTCTGCAGCAGTACGTTTCCGCCCGCTGCTCGGTGGAGGTGACCCTTCTGACCCGGAGAATGTCTGCTTGGCTCGGGCGTCTGTGTGTAGCGGCGAGGGCAGCGAGTGCCCAGGGTGTTGTGTGCAGAGTGGGCACCGTGCAGAGGGCGGCAGCAGCGAGTCAGGGTGAGGTCTCCGGGTGACTGCTTGTTGTGTCATGGCTATTGTCAGGTACCATAATAGAGAGCGAGTGCCAGGACTGTGTTGCCACATGACCACTCTGCCCAGTCACCCTATGGTTTACATAGTCAAGTTAAACTTTTCCTGATGCATCTGCCATAGCCAGTAACACCCCCTTTTTCCTTGTTCATGCTAAAGGGGTACTTGTTAAAGGGGTACTCTGGTGGAAAACTATTTATTTTAAATCAACTGGTGGCAGAAAGTTAAACAGATTTGTTAATTACTTCTATTAAAAATTCGTAATCCTTTCAGTACTTATCAGCTGCTGTTTACTACAGAGAAAGTTCTTTTCTGTTTGAATTTCTTTTCTGTCTGACCACAGTGCTCTCTGCTGACACCTCTGTCCATGTCAGGAACTGTCCAGAGCAGAATAGGTTTGCTATGGGGATTTGCTCCTACTCTGGACAGTTCCTGACATGGATAGAGGTGTCAGCAGAGAGCACTGTGGTCAGACAGAAAAGAAATTCAAACAGAAAATTACTTCCTGTGGAGCATATAGCAGCTGATAAATATTGGAAGGATTAAGATTTTTTAATAGAAGTAATTTACAAATCTGTTTAACTTTCTGGCACCAAAAAAAAGTTTCCCAGCAGAGTACCCATTTAAACAAAAACCCTGACCCTCACAAATGAGGTGTGTTATGGTTAATTTAAAGGGGTACTCCGGCACTTAGACATCTTTTCCCCTATCCGCCGCTGGGGACCCCCATGATCTTGCACGCAGCACCCCAGTTAAAATCAGTCCCTGGAGCATGTTTGCTCCGGGTCTGATTACCAGCGACCACGGGGCAGGTGGCGTGTGATGTGAGGGGGTGATGTGTGATGTGAGTTCCTGATATGAACAGAGGTGTCAGCAGAGAGCACTGTGGTCAGACAGAAAGGAAATTCAAAAGGAAAAGAACTTCCTCTGGAGCATACAGCAGCTGATAAGTACTGGAAGGATTTTTTAATAGAAGTAATTTAAAAATCTGTACAACTTTCTGGCACCAGTTGATTTAAAATAAATAGTTTTCCACCGGAGTACCCCTTTAATTCTTTATGGTGTTCTGAAAATCTATATATTTGTTTAGGGGGTCAGAGATCCAAAATTTTTGGAGCACCTGGGACCTGAGTTGAGGCACATATTGTGGTCTACGGTTCCCTTTATCATACCTCAGTATGCGAAAGCTGGAAAAACATATGCAGAAAAAAAGTAGCTGTGGTCGAAAGTCAAAGCTTGACGCTAGGGACAGAGGAGCACTTTATGGGTCTCCGAAATTCATAAGGTCATTGAAATTACTCTAGAGTTCTACATTGCCGTTCTGCTCCGTCCCGTTCTGGGTCTGTTTGGCTTTTTATTTTTTTGCCGATGGCCCCAAAACGGATCCCGGCTGATCCCATTGACTTGAATGAGGTCTGTGAGGGATCCAGTAGTTTACACTTTGACCCTCGACCACACCTACTTCTGTCTGTATGCAGATGTCATGCCGGTTGCATACGGACATGTGACCAAGGCTGTGTATCCCAACCAGGGTGCCTCCAGCTGTTGCGAAACTACAACTCCCAGTATGCCCAGACAGCCAAAGGCTGTCTGGGCATGATGAAAGTTGTAGTTTTGCAACAGCTGGAGGCACCTTGGTTGGAAACACTGGATCAAGGTAGCAGTAGCATCAATGCACAACTTGGAGAAGACTGATGAGTTCATAAGAAACTGATTTGTCCATTTCACCCAGTCCAGCTGGTCAATATGTTAGTCTGTTTGGTTACTATGGGCAACAGCTCCATTTCTTCTTTGCATTGGTTGTTATACCTGAGACCCCTAAAATCCCTTTCTTGGTACGAGGAGGTGTCTGCAGCCATATTTTATTACAATCCAGCAGATTGCCTGGTTTTTCCTACCTAATCCTTGTGAGAAAGGAAAAGCAATGTAGGAAGAAGCTCCCGTCCTCATATTCAGTCCGTTGAGATGTGATGAAGAGAGAGGGTGTGGTTTTGATGTAGGGGCGTGGCTTGAAGGAGAGGCGTGGCTTGCAAACCGGACTTATCTACTCATGCGGAAATGCAGAGTTTATGGAGTAAGATACCAGGAGTCCCATGGACTTGAATAGAACTTTAGACAACCCCCCCCCCCCCCCTCACGTAATAGGTAGCTTAGGGTTAATTTAACTATCCTCTATTTTTATTTGACATGTAAATATCATGTGCACCAAGTATTATCAAAATATCTCCAGCCATTTTGAAGTTATGACAGAACATACATTTCCTATAGACTTGCATGGGACTTTAAACAAAAACCCTGACCCTCGCAAATGAGGTGTGTTAGGGTTAATTTAACTGTCCTATATTCTTACTTGGCATATAAGTAACATGTACCAAGTTTCATCCAAATAGTTATGCTGGAACACACATATACACACAGATTGAGGTTTTCACACATATATATATGTGTATGTATGTGTGTGTATATATATATATATATATATATATATATATATATATATATATATATATATATATATATTAGATGAAGCCTCCTGCACATGGCTTGGCGCTGTGTGAACCTTTGCATTGTTGTTAAGGGGTGTTCCGCGGACCCGTTCACGCAGCGGAATTTCAGGGATGGAGAATTCCGCCACTGAAAGTAATCCACCAAAATCAGGAACATGTTCATTCTTTCAGCAGAATTACGCACGCACTGCATTGCTATCTATGGTGATGGCGCAGGGTCACGCGGTCCTAATGACTTTAGATTGATGTGCCATGCATCATCACATGTACCATATGGCGGAATGTGTTGTATGACTTCAGTGCACCACCCTGCGAGCTCCATCCACATAATGCTGGGCAATAAGTAACTGGAAATGCTGTAGAATCACATTGTCTTACTTTTTTATGCCCTTCACCCTGACTAATGCCATGTGTCATACCAACAATTATGACTTATGCCCGTGTCAGAGCGGATTGGAGGAGAGCTGTTCACACTACTTATACATGTGGCATTTTACAAAGCCCCTTTAAACAAGACAATAGGTAACAAGCTCATAGTTTTCATTTCTTCTCCATAGACGATTGTTGGCTCTAAGACCTTTAGATTACGCAGTGTGTTATAACTGAATACATACTAAGTCATTTGTGCTCTGTATCACAGCCTTGAGTCCACAATGGTTTGCTGTCCGCAGCTTTTCTGCCAAAGATGGAAGATCTGTCAATTATGAGGAACTGAAAGACTTGCTGAAGAAGGATGGCGTTGTACTTGTAGATGTTCGGGAGCCATGGGAAATCAAGGAATACGGAATTATTAAGGGATCAATTCACATCCCACGTAAGTTATTTAAGCACTAGGGAAGGCTCTTAAAGGGGTACTCCGGTCAAAACCTTTTTTCTTTTAAATCAACTGGTGGTAGAAAGTTAAACATATTTGTAAATTATTTCTATTAAAAAATCTTAATCCTTCCAGTACTTATTAGCTGCTGAATGCTACAGATGAAATTCCTTTCTTTTTGGAACACTGATGACATCACGAACACAGTGCTCTCTGCTGACATCTCTGTCCATTTTAGCAACCATGCATAGCAGATGTATGCTAAGGGCAGCATGGTGGCTCAGTGGTTAGCACTGCTGCCTTGCAGTGCTGGGGACTTGGGTTCAAATCCCACTAAGGACAACTAAAGCATTATTATTATTATTATAATAACGTCAGCAGAGAGAACTGTGCTCGTGATGTCATCAGAGAGCATTCCAAAAAGAAAAGAATTTCCTCTGTAGTATTCAGCAGCTAATAAGTACAGGAAGGATTAAGATTTTTTAATAGAAGTAATTTACAAATATGTTTAACTTTCTGCCACCAGTTGATTTAAAAGAAAAAAGGTTTTCACCAGAGTACCCCTTTAACCCATTGTCTATAGAGACATACAGTAAAAAACCAAACCAGTCTATTTTGCATACTATTGTCTTATATTAATGGGATTATCCCAGCCTTTAAACTTGGTGGCCTGTCCTCCAGAGGCTAATCTAAGGCTGCATTCACATCACGATTTGGGCATATGACAGCTGGAAATTTAAAAAAACTGCTGCTTCCGTAACCGGAACCTTGATGTATCCCATTCATTTCAACGAGCCCAACAGATCCAGAAAGTGACTCCGGTCTGCTTATTTTTAGATCGTATCCGTTTTTTTGTTTCCAAACTGAAAACTGTGGTCTGCTGTGGTTCAGTATGGCTCCAAAAAACGGATATGGTCCAAAAATATGCATACTGGAGTCACTAGCTGACTCCCTTGGGCCCATTGAAATGAATCTGGCAGGGATATCACAGTAGCTGCTTTTCAAATTGTCTTGCTGGATCCAGCTACCATATGCCATAGGTTGTAACCAAGAATTAAAGGTTACATAAACTTTGGTCATTTAAAAAAATAATAATAATTTCATACGTTTTGATTGGTCGTTTTGAAGGAGCAGAGCGTGCTTCAATCTTCTGCTTGCAGCAGTCTATGCCCTGCTTTACAGGACGGCACCATTACTCGTCTATAGGTCTAGTGATACAGGATGGAGATTGCTATGAGCTGGGGAGTGAAGGGTGCTCTGCTTGTTCTAATGATCGAACAATGACATTTTTTTTTTACATATTCCTATGACGTCATAATTTTTTTTTTGTATAGGTGTTTTTTTGTGTGTTTATTTTTCACATTTTTACACTAGCTTCAGCATAACAATTTATAAACTCCTTTTTGCATTGCTTATACCTATACTTAAGTAAAACATTTGTTTAGGGTTTTTTTTTTTTTTTTTTTTTTATAAATTGACTACAGTTTGGCATTTGGAGACAGGCCAGAAGAGGCCAGAAGAGGCCAGAGGTCCTCTTTAAACTATATGCTGATATGTGTTAACATAAAAAAGTATATATGTTAATTTCTTGTAACTATTGTTGTTTACTTAGTGGGGGATCTAGTGTCTGCACTTCAAATGACACCAAAGCATTTTGAGGAGAAATATAAAATGAAGTTGCCAGAGAAATCCAACACCTTGGTCTTTTCCTGTCTAGCAGGGATTCGAAGTGGTAGAGCTTTAGATGAAGCAACGTCACTTGGTTACAATAAGTAAGTAGTTCTTCAGTTGGGTTAAAAAAGCTTTCTGTAAAAAAAAGAAGATTTCATACTTCCCACCTGTATTCCTGTAGTGCTATCTGTTTTATCCCAGCTTTGCTGCATCTATACATTTCATTACTGCACCTGGGTCATATGATCACCCATCTGGAAGATCAAAATGCTTAATGTGTCACAGGAAATGATATATTCTGTGTCACCTGACTTCCTGTAAACTACATGTTTACACCAAAACCAATCAGATCCCTCCTGTGTGGAAATATTCTAGTATGTTGTGTGTGTTGGAGCCTGACTGCTCTCTCTTGTATAGAAGAGCGAACAGGGAGAAAAGGGGACAGGAGTGATACAGCTGCTACCAAATCAATATAATACTCTATAGTGTGAGTGAGGGGAAAGAAGATGTCACTTATATGTCACTTGTATGTGAGACACCTGAAATGAAGGAAATCTCCAGCCCTGTGACTTTTCAAAGATAGCCTTTATTTATCAGTACAGCTGTCAATTCTGGGTTTAGACCTAACTCTTTTCTGTCATAGCGATCATATCCTTACTCATGGGTCTCGCATGACCCTCGGGATCAGACACTCAAGATTGAAGAGGACACCTGCCGTTTTATATGTTACACCTCACTGCAGATATATTTTACTCTCCGGGCTCTTCTATGCCCTGGCCAAAGCCATAAGTGTCAAGAAGGCGGGCTTTTCTCAGCTGCAGGGAACTACCTGCATTGAGAGCTTTCCTGAACATGCTTTTTGTTTATGGCAGCTCTAGTGTCCAATCAGAAGACAGCTATTACTGTCAAATCATATCTGAGGGGAGGGGCTGGGAATAGTCATATTGCAGAGAGCTCCCTGCGTCAAAGAAAAGCCCAATTACTTGACTCTTGGGGTGGCCTCTTGTATTCAAAGTGGTACAGTGCATTCCTTTTTTTAAAGGAATCAGTCATCTCCGTACCAGATATGAAGCAGCAGATCACCAGCATTCTATATGGCAACATATTATGGAGGTATTCTCCTGTAGAAGCAAAGCTTCTAGGATAGGAGACTTAAAGGGGTACTCCGCTGCTCAGCCTTTTGAACAAACTGTTCCGAATGCTGGAGCCGATGCTGGGAGCTTGTGACATCATAGCCACGCCCCTCATGCCCCACCCTTCAATGCAAGTCTATGGGAGGGGGCATGACTTGCATTGAGGGGGCAGGGCGTGACATCATGAGGGGGCGGGGCTATGACATCACAAGCTCCCGACTCCATCGTACCCCTTTAATAAAAGCAATAACCAGGTATTTTATAATGCAAATGGTATTTGACTGTTACATGCGCAACTTCTTACAGTGAAAATATATTTTTATATTAAAGGGGTATTCCGGGCAAAAACTATTTTTTTCATATCAACTGGCTCCAGAAAGTTAAACAGATTTGTAAATTACTTCTATTAAAAATATCTTAATCCTTTCAGTACTTATCAGCATTTGAAGTTGAGTTGTTCTTTTCTGTCTAACAACAGTGCTGACACCTCTGCTTATCTCAGAAACTGTCCAGAACTGGATAGGTTTGCTTCGGGGATTTGCTCCTTTCTGAAGAGTTCCTGAGACAGAGGTGTCAGCAGAGAGCACTCTGGTCAGACAGAAAAGAACTCAACTTCAGCAGCTGATAAGTACTGGAAGGGATTAAGATTTTTTAATAGAAGAAAATTACACATCTGTTCAACTTTCTGGAGCCAGTTGATGTGAAAAAAAAATGTTTTTCACTGGAATGCCCTTTTAAGTTGTATGTAAATTGTTTGTTTATTTTATTTTTTTCTTTCTCCTTAGGGTTTATAACTATGCCGGAGGGTTTGAGGATTGGGCAAAACATGAATCAGGAAAACAATCATGAACGTTATCAATGCAGCAATGTCCGCAATAGAAATCTGAACTATATTTTACAGCATACGAATGTCATAGAGAGAGCATGAAATATTACTCTTCAGGGCTTATTGCTCATTTCACTTTCCATCCTTCTTACATAAACAGGATAGTATAGTCTTCTAAAAACAGCACTGGATCCTTGCAGAGGAACATGGGGAAATCTCTTCTCAACTTGGATCCTTTCCTGATTTTTCGAGCATTAAATGGCAGATGTAATACGGTCAGAAAATAGAACTTTGTGAACACATTCTAGGGTTTTAATTAGAAGGTCATTGTACTTATCTTAGTGAAAGCTCCATAAAGAAATAGGATTTTATTCCATTCTGGGCTGTGATGTTGGTAAGGCTTGGTTCACACCCCGGTTCAGTTAGGTGCCTCCATCACACGTTTAGTCCAAAATACTGAATAAAAGAGTGCGGCATGCCACATTATTTTGTCTGGTGAAATGCAAAATACTGTGCCGGAAACCTGACGGAACCAGTTAGTCAATGGGATCCTCTGGTACCATCATGGAGCAAAACAACAGACTGAACAATGCTTGTGTTAACCCAGCCTAAGCCAAACTTCTAACCTCTCCACGCTCTAAGGCTGAGTTCACACTACAGAATTTCCTCACTGGGATTTTGGGGCACAGTACAACTATGGGGACAGCAATGTACACACAGTCCTAGCCGTCTGGAGATTCTGTAGTGTAAACCTAGCCTAACTCCTTCTCATATTCCAGTTACTTTATAAATGCATAATAAGTAATAAATATACTATAGTATAATGGTAACATCCAGCTTTTCATTACTTATGAAAGTAAACATGTAACAAGGTATGCATTTAGTGGTACATTTCTATTAACTGACTCCACATCCCCGGGAGTAATGCATTACCCTTATGGAACATGTTTTAGATTTTTCGACTGTGTCTTTTTCAATTACCACTGCAGTTTTTGCTTCAGTTTTTAAGCCAAAGCCAAGAGGGAATTGAGCAAGAAGAAGCATTGGTCATTGTTTTATATTTCCCATTCCCTTTGAATCCACTTCTGGCTTTGGTTTTTAGAAACTGCATCAAAAACTCCTTTAACCTTAAAAAAAGGTTAAAGGGGTACTGCGCTGCTCAGCGTTTGGAACAAACTGTTCCGAACGCTGGAGCCGCCGTTGGGAGCTCGTAACATCATAGCCCTGGCCCTTCATGATGCCCCACCCCTCAATGCAAGTCTATGGGAGGGGGTGTGACAGTGTCACGCCCCCTCCCATAGACTTGCATTGAAGGGGCGGGGTGTGATGTCATGATGGAGCGGGACTATGATGTCACGAGCTTCCGGCTCCGGCGTTTGGAACAGTTTGTGCCAAATGCTGAGCAGCGGAGTACCCCTTTAATTAAAAAAACAGGGAATATAAAGGAAGGACTTGTACTTCTTATAGATCAAATTCTGGCATTAGCTTTTTTTTTTAATTGCCACTGCAGTTTTTGAGCCAAAACCAGAAATGAATCCAGCAGGAAGGAAAAGTATAAGTATAAGCCGACCCGAGTATAAGCCGAGGCCCCTAATTTCAACCCAAAATCCCAGGAAAAGTTATTGACTCGAGTATAAGCCTAGGGTGGGAAATACATCATCCCCCTGTCATCATCCAGACCCCCGTCATTAACATCCTCATCATCATCACCGCCTGTCATCATCCAGACCCTCATCATCATCACCTGTCATCATCCCCTTGTCATCATCCCACACCCCCCCTTCATCATCCCCTTGTCATCATCCCCACCCCCCTTCATCATCCCCTTGTCATCATCCCACACCCCCCTTCATCATCCCTTGTCATCATCCCCACCCCCCTTCATCATCCCCTTGTCATCATCCCACACCCCCCTTCATCATCCCCTTGTCATCTTCCCACACACCCCCCCCTTCATCATCCCCTTGTCATCATCCCCTTGTCATCATCCCACACACACCCCCCCCTTCATCATCCCCTTGTCATCATCCCCACCCCCTTCATCATCCCCCCCCCCCTTCATCATCCTCTTGTCATCATCCGCCCTCAGTGGTTTTCAACCTGCGGACCTCCAGAGGTTTCAAAACTACAACTCCCAGCAAGCCCGGGCAGCCATCGGCTGTCCGGGCTTGCTGGGAGTTGTAATTTTGAAACCTCCGGAGGTCCGCAGGTTGAAGACCACTGCGGCCTTCGACATCATCCAGCCCCCTCTCACCCCCTTTAGTTCTGTACAGTACTCGCCTCCGCTCGGCGCTGGTCCGGTGCTGCAGGGCTGTCCGGAGAGGAGGTCGTCCGGTGGGATAGTGGTTCCGGGCTGCTATCTTCACTGGGGCGCCTCTTCTCCGCGCTGCGGGCCCGGAATATAGGCGTTGCCTGGACGATGACGCAGAAGTACGTTGGTAATGAACGCACCTCTGCGTCGTTGTCAAGGCAACATGACTATTCTGGGGCCGGGCCCGAAGCGCTTAGAAGAGGCCTCCCCGGTGAAGATAGCAGCCCGAAACCACTATCCCACCGGACGACCTCCTCTCCGGACAGCCCTGCAGCACCGGACCAGCGCCGAGCAGAGGCGAGTACTGTACAGAACTAAAGGGGGTGAGAGGGGGCTGGATGATGTCGAAGGCCGCAGTGGTCTTCAACCTGCGGACCTCCGGAGGTTTCAAAACTACAACTCCCAGCAAGCCCGGACAGCCGATGGCTGCCCGGGCTTGCTGGGAGTTGTAGTTTTGAAACCTCTGGAGGTCCGCAGGTTGAAGACCACTGCGGGTGGAGAGTTCACTCGAGTATAAGCCGAGGGGGGTGTTTTCAGCACGAAAAATCGTGCTGAAAAACTCGGCTTATACTCGAGTATATACGGTAAATTCATTCTTTATATTCGCCATTCCTCTTGAATCCACTTTTAGCTTTGCAGTAGCAGTTTAAAAAAAACCTTAGGGTCTTTTCACACGTACAGTATTCTGCGCAGATTGATTTGATGCGCAGGATTTTCTGCTGCAGATTTCAATGTAAACTGAATGAACACAGCTTGAAATCCTGTGCATCAAATCTGCGCAGAATACTGTACATGTGAATAGACCCTTAGGGTCTATTCACACGGCAGAATTTCGCCTCAAATTAAAGCCTATAAACTCCTGTGGGATTCTGCACTCCCATTCATCACACTTTTGAATTTCCGTTTGTGGGAGTGCGGATTCCCATAGAAGTCTATGGGCTTTAATTTGAGGTGGAATTCCGACAATAAGTTGCCTAAAAATGTGCTATGGTTTTGTAGTACATTGCACCTTTGTATACCTCTTGTTTACTTACTTGACTTTATACTGTGGGTTAATGAAGACAATCATAATGTTCTATAATAACTTAGTCTCTGTTGCATCAGTAGCAGTTTTTTTTTTTTTATTGTATGCAAGAGGCTTTACATGTCTGTGAACCTGCCTTTGTTGTTCATATACAGTGCATAGTGAAAGTATTCGGCCCCCTTGAACTTTTCGATCTTTTGTCACATTTTAGGCTTCAAACATAAAGATATAAAACTGTAATTTTTTGTGAAGAATCAACAAGTGGGACACAATCATGAAGTGGGAATTCGGGTAGAAAACAGACATGGTGCACATCTACAATCTTGTATAATGATCTGATTGCTTCTCAGCATAATATCAAAAACTAACAGGTTGCTAGTATACATTTTTGATCAAAAAGTACAAAGCCCACTCGCCACGTCAAGGCCACCTATTTAGAGTGGGTCCCTAACGTAAAATGTCGTAGTAGCACTGGGCGGCGACCACCACTGCCGCGACACCAGTGCCCACGGGGGGGGGGGGGGGGGAACGACCCACTGGCAGAGCGGCCCCAATGCCACTCAAACCAGTCTATGGGTCGCACCTCCCCGCAGCCACGGCAGCAAAGGACCCCGCACAGCACCACACCAGTGTGAACAAGGTGTAATAGCACACTTACCAAGCTCTCCCAGTCAGACTGGGAGGCTGCTAGGAAAGAAATGGCCCTTGTGTAGCTAACTACTACTTATATAGGGTTGGGCTGAGGGATCATGACAATCATGAAGTGGAACGAAATTTATTGGATATTTCAAACTTTAACAAACAAAAAACTGAAAAATTGGGTGTGCAAAATTATTCAGCCCCCTTAAGTTAATACTTTGTAGCACCACCTTTTGCTACAATTACAGCTGTAAGTCGCTTGCGGTTTGTCTCTATCAGTTTTGCACATTGAGAGACTGAAATTTTTGCCCATTTCTCCTTGCAAAACAGCTGGAGCTCAGTGAGGTTGGATGGAGGGCGTTTGTGAATAGCAGTTTTCAGTTCTTTCCACAGATTCTCGATTGGATTCAGGTCTGGACTTTGTTTTGGCCATTCTAACACCTGGATATGTTTATTTATGAACCATTCACTTGTAGATTTTGCTTTATGTTTTGGATCAATGTCTTGTTGGAAGACAAATCTCCGTCCCAGTCTGAGGTCTTTTGCAGACTCCATCAGGTTTTCTTCCAGAATGGTCCTGTATTTGGCTCCATCCATCTTCCCATCATCTTCCCTGTCCCTGCTGAAGAAAAGCAGGCCCAAACCATGATGCTGCCACCCCCATGTTTGATAGTAGGGATGGTGTGTTCAGGGTGATGAGCTGTGTTGCTTTTATGCCAAACATAACGTTTTGCATTGTTGCCAAAAAGTTTGATTTTGGTTTCATCTGACCAGAGCATCTTCTTCCACATGTTTGGTGTGTCTCCCAGGTGGCTTGTGGCAAACTTTAAACAACACTTTTTATGGATATCTTTAAGAAATGGCTTTCTTCTTGCCACTCTACCATAAAGGCCAGGTTTGTGCAGAATACAACTGATTGTTGTCCTATGGACAGAGTCTCCCACCTCAGCTGTAGATCTCTGCAGCTCATCCAGAGTGATCATGAGCCTCTTGGCTGCATCTCTGATCAGTCTTCTCCTTGTATGAGCTGAAAGTTTAGAGGGACGGCCAGGTCTTCGTAGATTTGCAGTGGTCTGATTTCATTTCAATATTCTCGCTTGCACAGTGCTCCTTGGGATGTTTAAAGCTTGGGAAATCTTTTTGTATGCAAATCCAGCTTTAAACTTCTCCACAACAGTATCTCGTACCTGCCTGGTATGTTCGTTGTTCTTCATGATGCTCTCTGCGCTTTAAACGGACCTCTGAGACTATCACAATGCAGGGGCATTTAAACGGAGACGGGATTACACACAGGTGGATTCTATTTATCATCATTAGTCATTTAGGTCAACATTGGATCATTCAGAGATCCTCACTGAACTTCTGGAGAGAGTTTGCTGCACTGAAAGTAAAGGGGCTGAATAATTTAGCACGCTCAATTTTTCAGTTTTTTATTTGTAAAGAAGTTGGAAATATCCAATACATTTTGTTCCACTTCATGATTGTGTCCCACTTGTTGTTGATTGTTTACAAAAATTTACAGTTTTATGTCTTTATGTTTGAAGCCTGAAATGTGACAAAAGGTCAAAGTTCAGGGGGGCCGAATACTTTCATTATGCACTGTATATGCATTCCACTACAAGTCAGGACTCTGTGTTTTAATATAAAATTGAAAGATTAGAAGTATTGTTTTGTGTTAGGTATAAGTCAGTATGGTTGACTAGTCTTCAAAATGCACCAGCAAACCATGCTAATATGGGAACATTCCATGTCAATCTTGTTAGTAATCAAAATTGCTATTTAAAAGAATGTCTCTTTTATTCCATTTGTATAAAAAATATGTTTATTTTTCACAACCTATTTCAATACTGCTGTCATTTCTGTTGTACCGAAGACTCACAATAAAGATATCTATTTCAGGATCAGAGATACACATGATGTAAATTAGTACCTTAAATGTTGTAAGCAAATTACCCTAGTTCATTGCAGAATCCCTTTCCTATGCTTTATTGCATCAGAGCAAGCACAGATAGTACACCAAAGTGGCGGAAAGCCAAGAATCTCAAAATAGAGCACATTAACAATTAAAATTTTGTCATGTCAAAGTGGGGAATTGCAAAGTCACATTCAGCTGCACTTTGGTATTGTGTACATTTGGGTAATGTGTGTACATTCAGGCCCTCTGTGAAATAAAATGTAGGCATTGTGTAATATCACAGTGGGGCATTGTAATATAACATTTTGGCTTACATAGTAGAGATTCTATATTTGCAGATGATACACAGTAATTAAATTAACAGAGAGGGGGGGGGGGGATAGTATTGTAAATGCATATATAAAAAGGGAAAACATAGATCAGCTCACCGAATCTGGATGTAACAAGGAGCCTTTGAATCATGTATGGGGAGATTTATCAAAGCATTTAGATTTGTTTTGCTTAAAATTTTCGCAAAAAAATCGCAAGTGCGCCTACTTTTTTTTCTGCGACTTTTTGCATGTTCAGTGTCCTAAGCAAAAAATAAAAATCTTGCTTACCAAGATTTATCAAGTGCGAGCTAGCAACAAAAAAAAAAATAGGATGGTGGGAGCTACCCTTTAACTTTCTCGCACCAGTTGATTTGAAAAAAAAAAATCGTTTTTCACCGCAGTACCCCTTTAAGTTTAATGTATGGTTACGGGCCTAGGAAACAAAAAGTATAACAATGTATTATATACCGTAGTAAAACTACCTCTGTAAAGGACTTGGGTATTGGGACTGGAAACTCAGTTTTAGTTACCAGGGCCAGGCAGTTGCTGCCAATGCAAATCAAATCATGGGATGCATCACAAGAGCCATATAGGCTAATGACAAGAACATAGTTTACAATTTTTGTCACCTGTATACAAAAAGGACATGGCTGAACTGGAGCGTGGAGAGACCAAGAGTATTAAGAAAAGAGATGGATTGCAGACCGACCGGTGTGGGTCATCCTGGATTTACTACTGGCCCACACCATTGTTTAGTATTCATGTTAGTAGGTTTGTGTTGGTTTCTCTCTGTGTAGGAATGGTTATGCCTTTATGATTATAATTAGTTAACACTAGTTTAAAGAAAAGACGTCTTAGTGACAAACATGAATGATCTTTTTATACATAGGCCAGGGGTATCCTCTACGTTAAGAGTAAAGAAGGTTTTACCATTTTCAAAGACAGTGATTCCTTACGGTAGACTACGGAACTCTCGGTCACATGATGTTGTGATGGCCATATTTATCGTCAGAAAGGAATATCTCCCCCTGGTGTGAGGCAGTTAACATCTGCCTCACAATGAGTTTTTTTTGTGCCTCCTTTTGGATCAACACAGGAAGGTTATAGGTTGAATTTGATTGTTTTTCAGATAACAAGCACTGTGATGTCACAGAATGTATGAAGTGAGTGCACCGTACATGTTTTGGTCCAAAACAACTTTTATAACAACAGAAGCCGCACACTAAAAGCTCTAAGATACAAGAATCATAGGAATCATTCAGAATTGTATTACTGCTATAGAAGCTAATGTCTTATATACTATTTAATAAAATATTGTGTTAGAACCTCAACTTTCTCTATAGCAGTAATGTAATTCAAAATAATTCCTATTATACACTGCTCAAAAAAAAAAGGGAACAGTTAAACAACACACTGTAACTCCAAGTCAATCACACTGTCCACTCAGGAAGCAACACTGACAATCAATTTCACATGCTGTTGTGCAAATGGAACAGACAACAGGTGGAAATTATAGGCAATTAGCAAGACACCCCCAATAAAGTAGTGGTTCTGCAGGTGGGGACCACAGACCACTTCTCAGTTCCCATGCTTCCTGGCTGATGTTTTGGTCACTTTTGAATGCTGGCAGTGCTTTCACTCTAGTGGTAGCATGAGACGGAGTCTACAACCCACACAAGTGGCTCAGGTAATGCAGCTCCTCCAGGATGGCACATCAATGCGAGCTGTGGCAAGAAGGTTTGCTGTGTCTGTCAGCGTAGTGTCCAGAGCATGGAGGCACTTCCAGGAAACAGGCCAGTACATCAGGACACGTCGAAGAGGCCGTAGGAGGGCAACTACCCAGCAGCAGGAACGCTACCTCCGCCTTTGTGCAAGGAGGAGCAGGCGGAGCCCTGCAAAATGACCTCCAGCAGGCCACAGATGTGCATGTGTCCACTCAAACTGTCAGAAACAGACTCCATGAGTGTGATATGAGGGCCCAACGTCCACAGGTGGGGGTTGTGCTTACAGCCCAACACGTGCAGGATGTTTGGCATTTGCCAGAGAACACCAAGATTGGCAAATTCGCCACTGGCGCCCTGTGCTCTTCACAGATTAAAGCAGGTTCACACTGAGCACATGTGACAGAGTCTGGAGACGCCGTGAACGTTCTACTGCTTACAACATCCTCCAGCATGACCGGTTTGGCGGTGGGTCAGTAATGGTGTGGGGTGGCATTTCTTTGGGTTTTGCCCTCCATGTGCTTGCCAGAGGTAGCCTGACCTGAGCCTGAGATCTTCAGACCCCTTGTGAGACCATATGCTGGTGCGGTTGGCCCTGGGTTCCTCCTAATCCAAGACAATGCTAGACCTCATGTGGCTGGAGTGTGTCAGGAAGGCATTGATGCTATGGACTGGCCCGCCCGTTTCACAGACCTGAATCAGATTAAGCACATCTGGGACATTATGTCTCGCTCCATCCACCAACACCACATTGCACCACAGACTGTCCAGGAGTTGGTGGATGCTTTAGTCCAGGTCTGGTAGGACATCCCTCAGGAGACCATCCGCCACCTCATCAGGAGCATGCCCAGGCATTGTAGGGAGGTCATACAGGCACATGGAGGCCAAACACACACTACTGAGCCTCATATTGACTAGTTTAAAGGGGTACTCCGGTGGTCAATGTGTTTTTCCGTTTTTGATTTACCCTATTTGTTTTGTTTAATTTCTATTCTTGTTGTTTAGTCTACTCTATTTCCGTTCTTTGTTGTCTTTTTATCCCCCACTTTGTTTTCCTATCTTTGCTTCTATTTCCTGTTTCTTGCTGTGCTGAAAACTACAAATCCCAGCATGCCACATGCCTTGCTGGTTTGGGGCAGCTCTTTTTTTTTTTGTTCCGCCCTTTACCCACCCTACTATTTTCCCGGGTCGGCCCCCTTATACACAGCACACTAATATAATTAGCCCTGGTTGGGATACACTGGCATACACACACACA
The DNA here is from genome assembly GCF_029499605.1 of Hyla sarda. Lineage (NCBI taxonomy): Eukaryota > Metazoa > Chordata > Amphibia > Anura > Hylidae > Hyla > Hyla sarda. The sequence goes on from NC_079191.1 coordinate 226,537,351, forward strand.
CAAAAGGGACTAAAACTGCCAGCATGTGTCATTCAGGAGTCTTCAGTCTGTGGTATAACACCAGCATGCTGCCTCTGTAGTCTCCTGGGGGTTGTAGTTCACCACACCTCTATAGGGCATAAACCAGTGTTTTCCAACCAGGGTGCCTTCAGGTGTTGCAAAACTACTACTACCAGCATGCCCGGACAGCCAAAAGCTGTCCAGGCATGCTGGGAGTTGTAGTTTTGATACAGCTGAAGACCGCCTGGTTGGGAAACAAGGCACTTTGTTTGTAATATACTGAATAGGCTAAAACAGTGTTTCCCAATCAGTGTGCCTCCAACTGTTGCAAAACTACAACTCCCAGCATGCCCATAGGCTGTCAGGGCATGCAGGGAGTTGTAGTTATACAACAGCTGGAGGCACACTGGTTTGGAAACTCTGGTGTAACATGATGTGTATGCTGAATAGGCTAGGACAGTGTTTCCCAACCAGTGTGCCTCCAGCTGTTGCAAAACTACAACTCTCAGCATGCCCAAAGTCTGTCCAGGCATGCTGGGAGTTGTTGTTTTGCAACAGCTGGAGGCACACACATAACAGGGACTACAACTCCCAGCATGTGTCATTCAGGAGCCGCCCCCCCCTTTTTCACACAGAAATCCTCCCCAGTCCGAGATTTATTCCCCTGCAGTCTATACATCCCCAGCCCGTACACTTTATTATCCTACCCTTCAGATAACACTCTTATCTTCTCTGCATCCTCAGAAGACAGAGCAGGGGGAGGGGAGGAGCTGTGTATGTCCTCTCTCCCCCTGCTCTGGCTTCTTTCTCTCATGCAGACCTGCGACCACCAGGAGGGGGAGATGAGGGGGCGTGGCTTCTTCCTCTCATGCAGTTCTGAAAGAACAGAGAAAAAAAAAAAGCCATGACATGTTGTCCACAGCCTAATCCTAAGATGGCCGACGTTGTGGACAACAGTAAGAGATCCAACACAGAACTACAGAACTTCCTGGCTCACAAACAGGTAAGAAAAAAAAGACACATGCTACACAAACCTATACATGTCAATTACAAAAAACATGAACATTAAAAGAAGATGCAATATAGCCAAAAATCTTAACCACCGGAGTACCCCTTTAAAGACATTATATTAAAGGTGGATCAGCCTGTAGTGTGGTTTTCCCCTTTGATTTTGAGTGTGACTCCATATCTAGACCTCCATGGGTTGATAAATTTGATTTCCATTGATAATTTGTGTGATTTTGTTGTCAGCACATTCAACTATGTAAAGATGAAAGTATTTCATACGATTAGTTCAGTCATTCAGATCTAGGATGTGTTATCTTAGTGTTCCCTTTATTTGTTTGAGCAGTGTACATATCTTAGCACTTGCAGTGTGCTGCTATAATTTGTGTTGCAGCGTGCACCTCTTTAGTTCTAACTAGTCAAAACACGTGGTGCACCGTGTTGTAAGACCGTGAAGCAAGCAGAGGAGCTGCACTCACTTCTTACACTGTGAGTGACTGTTGCTGTCAGCAGTTTGCATTTAGTAAATGACAGACACAATCATTAGCCTCTTAGATGCTGTGACAGGATTGCCACCACGTAATGTGACTGCAAGAGTCCAACCTGTTTCCATGCCAGACGGAAGCTTTCTGAAGGCCTCCATGCTGGCCTCAGCAATCTTCTAGTAGAGTCTGGAGGCTGCACATTAAATAAAAAAATCCAAAACACCCCCTTTTCCCAAATAAAAAAATATATATAATTGGTAGCGCTGCTTGTGGAATTGTCCAACTAAAAATATATAGCATTACTGATCCCACATCGTGAACAGCAGAAGAGTAAGCCCTAGGTCACAACATTTTTGGTTCACATCACTTACCAGAAAAAAAAAAAAAAAAAAACTGAATAAAAAGTAAAGTAAAGTCACATATGCAAAAGTGGTACCAATAAAAACTACGGATCGCAGTGCATAAACGGAAAATAAAGTTGAAGGGGTCAGAATAGAGCAATTTAAAGCATAATTATTTTGTTATTTTTTTTTTAACCCCTTAAGGATGAAGAGCGTCCTGGTACTTAAAGGGGTACTCCACTGAAACTTTTTTTTTTTTTTTTTTTATCAACTGGTGCCAGAAAGTTAAACAGATTTGTAAAAAATTACTTCTATTAAAAATCCTTCCAGTACTTATCAGCTGCTATTATGATCCACAGGAAGTTTTCTTTTTGAATTTCCTTTCTGTCTGACCATAGTGCTCTCTGTTGACACCACTGTCCATTTTAGGAACTGCCCAGAGCAGGAGAGGTTTTCTATGGCGATTTGCTCCTACTCTGCACAGTTCCTGACATGGACAGAGGTGTCAGCAGAGAGCACTGTGATCAGACAGAAAAATACAAAAAGAAAAGAACTTCCTATGGATCATCCTTGAAGGATTAAGATTTTTTAACAGAAGTCATTTACAAATCTGTTTAACTTTCTGGCACCACTTGATTTATAAAAAAAAAAAAAAAAAAAAAGGGGGACCCCTTTAAGGCAAACCTGTACACCCTGGTCCCGTTACCGGCGTTTAAACTTTTCTCACAAGCGGAGAACGCTTCAAATCCGGTGAGATATGAGGACCCACGGTTAATACCGGCACTGCCAATCGGGCCGATGCCCAACATTAACCCTTTAGGCCCTTACCTGTCTCCTCGCTGTCCGATCGGACCTCTGCTGCTCCCAGCCAGCCAGAGGACCGATCGGACGTCGAGGAGGCAGGTAAGGGCCCTCCCGCCATCCACTCAGCTGATCAGGACCTGTGATTTTGCCAGGAATGTACTGATCAGTATCCCTGAGCTACTGGCACCGTTAACCCCATACTTTAGACATCATGAGGGGGCGGGGCTATGATGTCACGAGCTCCCGACTACCCCGTTTGGAACAGTTTGTTCCAAATGCTGAGAAGCGGAGTACCCCTTTAAGGGGTTAAAGTGTAACTCACAGGTAAAGGAGCTGGCTTATTCTCCTGATTGGTGAAGGAATGAACACTCAGTCCCCCTACTGATCAAAACCTTTGACATGACGCTAGGAAATGTCAAAGTTTTTTTTTTTTTTTTTTTTAATAGCAGATACTCAAACATGTCCGACTCATGTCAAAAATTTTCATCTGTGATGGTCTGGTGCTGAAACCTACATCAATCACTAGAACAATCAGAGAGTTGAGCTTGACTAAGTGCTTACACCAACCCCCACCACCACCCAGTCTCTCGCTCACTGAAGATTGGCCCCTAGACTTTCTATGGAGCCCATATTCAGCAGCAACAGCGAGAAGCGGCACTCATTCTAGCAATTGGTAGAGGTCTGTGCACCAAGACCCCCCCCCCCCCCCCCCCACCCCAGCAACATTTTAAGAGAAAATAACAGGTACATAAATCAGAGCCTGTAGAACATGGTTGTATGGATGGTCTATGCAAGAACCAAATGTAGGTCAAGGGAGTTTTAAATTAACCATGTGGCAATAATTTACTTATCCATTCACTATACAGTATGGAATGGGCCTCATATTAGGGATGGGCAGTTTTTATCCAATAATACCTTATAAAATGACAAATAATGAGGAAAAAAAAAAGACCAACATATTACAATATCATTTAATCTTAATACATTTAGGAGATTACAGTTCAGATGGCCAAGATATTGATATAGAATCTTGTCACTGAACTGCAGGCAGAAAATGAAAAAAATATGTGCAATTATTTGAGAGCTGAAATCAGGGTTCAGCAACAGTGTGCTCACATTTGTAAATCCTTACTCATAAAAAAAAGTCCAACAATTTTCTCTTAAGATAGAGAAGACAGACTGTGCAACCCACTGGTCAAGAATACTACTTGGTGGGAGATCACTATGGCAACATCTTCATCCAGTTTGGTCCAATAGTGGACGATTGTAGTATTTCAAGACTGGTTGTAATTGGAGCTTTGGCTTCCATTTGGTCCTTGTTCCCCTTCACTGGGAAAGAAGAGAAGAATGATAACATCAAGCTTTATTCTCAATTTTGCATATAAAGTTTTCATCTATGTACCTTACCAAACTAAAAAATGTCTAATAAGAATGTCAGTTTTTTGCTTTTTATTAAATGTGTACTCCAGTGGGAAACAAATTTTTTTTTAAATAAACTTGTGCCAGTTAAAACAGATTTGTAAATTACTTCTCCACAGGAAGTTGTATAGTTCTTTCCAGTCTGACCACATTGCTCTCTGCTGACACCTCTGTTCATGTCAGGAACTGTCCAGAGAAGGAGGAGATTTGCTATGGGGATTTACTCCTCCTCTGGACAGTCCTTACATGGACAGAGGTGGCAGCGGAGAGCAATGTGGTCAGACTGAAAAGGAACAACTCCACTTCCTCTGGAGCATACAGAAGCTGATACGTAGCTGATAGAATTAACAAATCTGTTTTACTTTCTGGAACCAGTTGATTTAATAAAAATTGTTTTCCACCGGAGTACCCCTTTAAATGATAAGGATCTCTCACACATTGGAGACTACTGTAGTTGTCATTGATGACTTACATACTCGAGGATATACAGTGGTCCCTCAGCATACAATATTAATTGGTTCCAGGAGGACCATTGTATGTAGAGTGTATGGGGAGTGCTTAATAAACGAGTGTGCCTCAGTTGTTGTATAACTACAACTTCCAGCATGCCTGTATAGCCACTGACTGTCTGAACAGGCTGTTAGTTGTAGTTTTGCAACTGCTGGAGACGCACTGGTTGGGAAACATTGATGTATGGGCTTAGATAACACCCCCTCCCCCCCCAGTAGGTAGGTTGTCCCCTTAGATTAGATCACCCCACCTCCTCCGGATGATGATGGTGCTGCACAGGTCCAGTGGCCTCTGCATGGCTCGCTTCCCCGGGCTGTTCACTGGGATAACTTTAACTGCTGGGGAAAGGCCATTCCCGAGATGACAAACAATGCGGCATCCGTACACAATGTGGCCGTGTAATGATGCAGACACAGTGACGCTGGCCCTGTGAATCTGGGAACGCCATTGCGAGTGCGGCCGCATAGTTCATCATCTTGGCGAGATGCCTTTGCCCGGCTCCTGCACAAATGGCCCCAGGAAACGAGTCGGCTGGATAAGCGGTCCCAGTCTTCTTGATACAGTAATGTTGTGCCCGCCGGCCAGCCCACAGGACATGCGGCCTACCGGCCCTGGCTATCCGGTGGCTGCTGAAGCAATCAGCACTGCCGGATAGCCATTTTTGCAATGGCCCCAACACCCAGAAGCATCGTAATAACATAACATAGTAACATAGTTCATAAGGTTGAAAAAAGACCAGAGTCCATCAAGTTCAACCTATATCCCTTATGAGTCCCTACTGAGTTGATCCAGAGGAAGGCAAAAAAAAACTTATACTAGAGGTAAAAATTCCTTCCCGACTCCAAATATGGCAGTCAGAATAAATCCCTGGATCAACGTTCTGTCCCTATAAATCTGGTATCCATAACCAGCGATGTTATTACTCTCCAAAAATGCATCCAGACCCCTTTTAAATTATTTTACAGAGTTCACCATGACCACCTCCTCAGGCAGAGAATTCCAGAGTCTCACTGCTCTTACAGTAAAGAACCCCCGTCTGTGTTGGTGTAGAAACCTTCGTTCCTCTAGACGTAGAGGATGCCCCCTTGTTATAGATACAGTCCTGGGTATAAATAGATCATGGGAGCGATCTCTGTACTGTCCCCCGATATATTTATACATAGTTATTAGGTCTCCCCTAAGCCTTCTTTTTTCTAAACGAAATAGCCCCAATTCTGATAATCTTTCTGGGTACTGTAGTCCTCCCATTCCCCGTATTACTCTGGTTGCCCGTCTTTGAACCCTCTCCAGCTCCACTATATCTTTCTTGCATACTGATGCCGAGTACTGTATACAGTATTCTATGTGTGGTCTGACTAGTGATTTGTACAGCGGTAGAATTATTTCCTTGTCGTGGGCATCTATGCCCCTATTGATGCCCCCCATGATTTTATTTGCCTTGGCAGCAGCTGCCCGACACTGGTCACTGCAGCTAAATTTTCTGTTAACTAAGACTCCCAAGTCCTTTTCCATGTCAGTCATCCCAAGTGTTCTCCCACTTAATACATAATCCCAGACGGATTTTTCCTTCCCATGTGCATTAGCTTACATTTATCAGTGTTGAACCTCATCTGCCACTTCCCAGCCCAAACCCCCAAACTATCCAGATCCATTTGTAATAGTGCACTGTCCTCTATTGTGTTTACCTCTTTACAGAGTTTAGTATCATCTGCAAAGATTTCTACTTTACTATTCAACCCCTCTACAAGGTCATTAATGAATATATTAAATAGAATAGGACCCAAGACTGACCTCTGTGGTACCCCACTAGTAACAGTCACCCAATCAGAATAAGTACCATTAATAACCACCCTCTGTTACCTATCACTGAGCCAGTTACTTGCCCACATTTCCCCCCAGCCCAATCCTTCTCATTTTATGCACCAACCTTTTATGTGGCACCGTATCAAATGCTTTGGAAAAATCCAGATGTACGACAACCAGCGATTCCCCCTAGTCCAGTCTGGAGCTTACCTCCTCATAAAAGCTGATCAGGTTAGTTTGATAGGACCGATCCCTCATAAAGCCATGCTGATATGGAGTCATACATTTATTTTTATCAAGATACTCCAAAATAGCATCCCTTAGAAAATCCTCAAACAATTTACATACAACAGAGGTTAAACTAACAGGTCTATAATTCCCGGGGTCACCTTTTGACCCCTTTTTAAATATTGGCAGTACATTTGCCATGCGCCAGTCCTGGGGAACAGTCCCTGAATATTTAAAATAGGTGTCTGTCTATTACATTACTTAAACCCTTCCCGACCCATGACAACCATGTACGTTATGGTCAGGTGGGCGGAAATGACAAGGGCCGCAGGACGGGTCCACGTCATAACCGGGAGATGTCCGCTGCTATCAGCAGCTGACATCTGCCTTTAAAGACAGACTTCGGCGATCGTGTCGAAGTCCATCACTTAAATGGTTAAATACCGTGATCTATACAGATCACGGCAGTTAAACACTAAATTCCGCTATTCCCTGGTGTCTAGTGGTCCCATAGCCCCGCCCAGTGATGTAATTGAAGGGGGGGCTATGGGTTGCTAGGGAAGCCCGAGGTCTTACCTGCTCCTCTGCATCTTCCCTGGCTCTATGATTGCTTAGGGCTCACTTAGGCAGCCCTTAGCAATCAAGCACAGATTTCATAGATTAATGTAATGCAATAGCTAAGTAAGCCATCTGATGATGGCTTATGATAGGCTAGGGGGGTGGGGGGTAAAAATGTGTATAACAAAAAAAAAGTAAAAAAAATGTTTTAAGAAATATTTTTTAAAAAAAATACTCCCCTAATAAAAATTCTAATCACCCCCCTTTTCCTATTTTTTTTTAAATAAAACACTGTACAGACAAAAAAAATACATATTTGGTATCGCCGTGTGCATAAATTGTCCAAACTATTAAATTGTAACTGTCGCCAACAAAATGTTTTGATATAAATGTAGATAATACCATTATATGTATATTTGTAATATACATTGATAAAAAAATGTGTATATTTTTGGAGCAAAAAAATGCTGTCCCTGCAGCTATTGCCTGTGTTTCTCTATGAGGAGTCCGAGTACAGGAAGTGAGGGCAGGACAAGTAGGGCTCTGTGCAGGCTCCTGGCTTGTTAATCATCCTGATGTGTGAGCCGGGAGCATGTCACAGAGCCTCACTGCACAGAGCCCTGTTTGTCCTCACTGCACAGAGCCCTGCTTGTCCACCCACACTTCCTGTATTTGGACTTCTCATAGACACACATAAACAATAGCTGTAGGGACAAAAATATACACATTTTTTTAACCAATGTATATTACAAATATACATATATTGGTATTATCTACTTTATATATAAAGTTTTTATTGACGATCGGTACACTTTAAATTATTATGTTTCTGATCCTGCACGGTGAACAGCATAAACGCAGAAAAATTCCAAATGCCAAAATTGCAGATTTTTGGTTACATTACATCCCAAAATTTTTTATAAAAAGTGATCAAAAAATAAGAATTACACAAGTGTGATACCAATAAAACTACATCTCATGCCCCAAAAAGCAAACCCTAAAACAGCTCTGTAGGTGGAAAAATAAAAAAGTTATATATAGGGGTGAGAACATAGTAATGAACAAAGTTTATTTTTATATTTCAAGGTATCGGGAGGGGGGGGGGGGGTAATATAATGGCGCAGGGGGCATCAAAGGGGGAATATAATGGCACAGGGGGCATCAGAGGGGGGGAATATAATGGGGCAGGGGGCATCAGAGGGGGGAATATAATGGGGCAGGGGGCATCAGAGGGGGGAATATAATGACGCAGGGAGCATCGGGGGGGGGGATATAATGATGCAGAGAGCATCGGGGGGGAATATAATGGCGCAGAGAGCATCGGATGGGGTATATAATGATGCAGGGAACATCAGAGGAGGAAATATTTTTGCACAGGGGGCATCAGAGGGGGGAATATAATGGCGCAGGGAGCATCAGAGGGGGAATATAATTGCGCAAGGAGCATCGGGGGGTATATAATGACGCAGGGAGCATCGGGGGTGCTAACATAATGGGACATACCTACCTGAAGGGGGACTACCTACTTAAAGGAATACTGTAGTGCAAAAAAACTGCATACCAATGGGTATGTGGACTTTGGCGCCGGTTCCCGTCGGTTTCCCCGTTCTGCCCGTCCTACTGTGGGTGGGCAGAAAGGGGGAACCGAACGTTAAACACACCCACCCCCCACCCCCGATTTGCTATTGGTCGCCGCTCCCCATGGGAGCTATAACATTGCAAAAAAAAATAAAATTTAATATATATTAATATATATAAATATATATATATATTTAGGAAAAAAAAGAATAATTAATAAAGATCATTTACCCCCTTCCATAATAAAAGTTTGAATCACCCCCCTTTTTCCATTTAAAAAAAAAACTATGTAAATAAAAAACAACATGTGATATCGCCGCGTGCGGAAATGTCCAAATTATGAAAATATATCATTAATTAAACCACACGATCAATGGCGTACACGCAAAAAAATTCCAAAAGTCCAAAATAGCGTATTTTGGTCACTTTTTATATCATGAAAAAAATGAATAAAAAGCGATCAAAAAGTCCGATCAATACAAAAATGGTACCGCTAAAAACTTCAGATCACGGCAAAAAATGAGCCCTCATACCGCCCCATACGCGGAAAAATAAAAAAAAATTATAGGGGTCAGAAGATGACAATTTTAAACGTATAAATGTCCTGCATGTAGTCATGATTTTTTCCAGAAGTGCGACAAAATCAAACCTATATAAGTAGGGTATCATTTTAATGGTATGGACCTACAGAATACATATCAGGTGTCATTTTTACCGAAAAATCTACTGCGTAAAAACGGAAGCCCCCAAAAGTTACAAAATGGTGTTTTTTCTTCATTTTTGTCGCACAATTATTTTTTTTTCCGTTTTGCTGTAGATTTTTGGGTAAAGTGACCGATGTCATTACTAAGTAGAATTAGTGGCGCATAAAATAAGGCATCATATGGATTTTTAGGTGCAAAATTGAAAGGGTTATGTTTTTTGGAGGAAAAAACGAAAGTACAAAAACGGAAAAACACTCCGTCCCCAAGGGGTTAAAGGGGTACTCCGGAGGATTAATATTTTTTAATAGAAGTAATTTACAAATCTGTTTAACTTTGGCACCAGTTGATTTAAAAAAAAAAGTTTTCCACCGGAGTACCCCTTTAACCCCTTAAGGACCAAGGACGTACCGGTACGTCCTTGGTCCTGCTCTTCTGATATAACGCGGGGTTACACAGTAACCCCGCGTCATATCATGGCGGGCCCGGCGTCATAGTGAAGCCGGGACCCGCCTCTAATAGCGTGCAGCGCCGATCGCGGCGCCGCGCGCTCAAAGCTGAGCCGCGCGGCTAAAAGTGAAAGTGAAAGTTCCCGGCTAGCTCAGTCGGGCTGTTCGGGATAGCCGCGGCTAATCGTGGCATCCCGAACAGCTGACAGGACAGCGGGAGGGCCCCTTCCTGCCTCCTCGCTATCCGATCGCCGAATGACTGCTCAGTGCCTGAGATCCAGGCATGAGCAGTCATCCGGCAGAATCGTTGATCACTGGTTTCTTATGAGAAACCAGTGATCAACATAGAAGATCAGTGTGTGCAGTGTTATAGGTCCCTATGGGAGCTATAACACTGCACAAAAAAAGTGGAAAAAAAAAGTGAATAAAGATCATTTAACTCCTCCCCTATTAAAAGTTTGAATCGCCCCCCTTTTCCAATAAAAAAAAAAAAAAACACAGTGTAAATAAAAATAAAAATAAACATATGTGGTATCACCGCGTGCGGAAATGTCCGAATTATAAAAATATATCATTAATTAAACCGCTCGGTCAATGGCGTGCGCGCAAAAAAATTCCAAAGTCCAAAATAGTGCATTTTTGGTCACTTTTTATATCATTTAAAAATGAATAAAAAGTGATCAATAAGTCCTATCAATGCAAAAATGGTACCGTTAAAAACTTCAGATCACGGCGCAAAAAATGAGCGCTCATACCGCCCCATACACGGAAAAATAAAAAAAAAAGTTATAGGGGTCAGAAGATGACAATTTTAAACGTATTAATTTTCCTGCATGTAGTTATGATTTTTTCCAGAAGTCCGACAAAATCAAATCTATATAAGTAGGGTATCATTTTAATCGTATGGACCTACAGAATACATATCAGGTGTCATTTTTACCGAAAAATGTACTACGTAGAAACGGAAGCCCCCAAAAGTTACAAAACAGCGTTTTTTTTTCAATTTTGTCGCACAATGATTTTTTTTCCCGCTTCACCATAGATTTTTGGGCAAAATGACTGACGTCATTACAAAGTAGAATTGGTGGCGCAAAAAATAAGCCATCATATGGATTTTTAGGTGTAAATTTGAAAGAGTTATGATTTTTTAAAGGCAAGGAGCAAAAAACGAAAATGCAAAAACGGAAAACCTCCGGTCCTTAAGGGGTTAATATTTTGTAACACTTGTTTTTGATGACATTATCCCATTTTATATTGTTAAGGGCTTCTCTGAGTTGATCAAACTTTGCCTTCCGTTCATTGTTTTTGTTGCCCCTCACAGGATTCCCTTATTGAAGAACAAGTTATAATGTATTATATTATGATCACTATTTCCTAGGTGTCCTTCTACTTGTACATTAGTTACTCTGTCAGGTCTGTTGGTTAATATTAAGTCTAGTAGGGTGCCCCCTCTGGTCGGGCCCTGCACCATTTTGGACAGATAATTGTCTTTAGCTATAGTAAGAAACTTGTTTCCTTTATGAGATTCACATGTCTCGGTCTCCCAGTTTATATCAGGATAGTTAAAGTCTCCCATTATTATCACATCATTCTGATTTGCTGCCTTGTTTATTTGCCTCAGTTATTGATATTCTGGCGCTTCCATTATGTTTGGTGGCTAATAACAAACCCCTATCAGAATTTTTTTTTTTTTTTTTTTTAATCTCCATATATTTCTACCCATAATGACTCCACATTATTGCTTCCCTCCCATATATCCTCCCGCAGTGCGGCCTTCAGACTGGACTTTACAAAAAATAAACTCCTCCCCCTTTCCATTTTGTCCGATCCTTCCTGAATAGACTATAACCCTGTATGTTGACCGCCCAGTCACAGCTATCATCCAACCAAGTCTCTGTTATACCCACTATGTCATAATTCTCCTCAGACATTATCAACTCCAGTTCCTCTGTTTTATTGGACAGACTTCAGGCATTAGTCAACATGCAATTAAAAACATGTATGTTTTTTTTCCTATGAAGCCTATCCCTATTAACTATTCTAACCCCTCCACTCCACCACCAGATACTTTAATAAGTCCCCCCTCTCTATTTACACTATCTTTCCCCTCTACGTTGTAGGTTCCCTCCCCCCCAGTCCATGGTTTATACACTCCTCCACCCTTCTAGCCATCTTCTCCCCAAGCACAGTTGCACCCTCCCCATTGAGGTGCAGCCCGTCCCTACAGTAGAGCCCGTAACCGAAAGAAAAATTGTCAAAGCCTTCTCACCTTTAATTCTTTTTTTTTTTTTTTTTCCTGGCGCTCGAGTTCGGAACATTGCAGATCTGGTTGACAGGTTGCTGGGTGGGGCTGGAGAGGACCCAGCAGTCATGATACATATTGGCACCAATGACAAAGTAAGAGGTAGGTGGAGTGTCCTTAAAAATGATTTCAGGGAATTAGGCCGCAAGCTTAAGGCAAGGACCTCCAAGGTAATATTTTCTGAAATATTACCTGTACCACGAGCCACACCAGAGAGGCAGCAGGAGATTAGGGAGGTAAACAAGTGGCTCAGAAGCTGGTGTAGGAAGGAGGGGTTTGGGTTCACGGAGAACTGGGCTGACTTCGCTGTCGGTTATCGGTTCTACCGTAGGGATGGGCTGCACCTCAGTGTGGAGGGTGCAGCTGTGCTTGGGGAGAAGATGGCTAGAAGGGTGGAGGAGTGTTTAGCCTCCCTGGCGGTATGATTATGTGTGGAAATTTGTACCAAAAGCGGTACAATTGTTTGCATTGAAATTTCACATCTCCCCCCCGCCCATTTCACATCTCCCCCGTCACATTCCCCCCCCCCCTTATCACATTCTCCTCCCCCTTGTCACATTCCCCCCCTTATCACATTCTCCTCCCCCCTCCATGTCACATTCCCCTCCCCCCGTCACATACCCCCTTGTCACATTCTTCCTCCCTTTGTCACAATCTTCCCCCCCCCCCTTTGTCTCATTCTCCCCCCACCCCCCCTTTTGTTACATTCTTCCTCCCCCCGTCACATTCATTCATTCATTGTCACCTTGTCCTGCAGCAACATACACTAGGTTTGAAATCTGCCCGGCAAACCTAGTGTATTTGCTGCAGAACAAGTCCTTTCCCCTTCAGCCAATCACTGGCTTGACACGTGACACCACTGCGGCCGGTGATTGGCTGAAAAGGGAAAGGTCCTACAAGATGAATAATGGAGAGGAGACACCGGACTGCACGGAAGGGAACGCCATCTGCAAGGACCAGGTGTAGGTAAGCAGAAGTTTTTTTTATTTTCCTCCTTTTTCCTTTTACACTTAGCTCAATGTTTTTCTACCAGGCTGCCTCCAGCTGTTGTAAAACTACTACTCCCAGCATGCCGGGACAGCCTTTGGCTGTTCGGGCATGCTGAGAGTTATAGTTTTGCAACATCTGGAGGCCCCTTGGTTGAGAAACACTGACTTTTAGTATTTGTCTTTACCTGCTCTGGCCGGCCCCAGCCACAGGAGCCGACCAGAGCAGATAATCGCATATTTTCCCGGGGGCTGTATCGCTATATCGCAAAAATCGCAATTTGATTGCTTTTGCGATATATCGTGCAGCCTGGCCGGCAACTCTGCAATTCTACACCGAGCGTGACTCGGGGTTACCGCTCCTGGCAGGGAAAATTAACCCCGAGTCATGCTCGGGATAACCGTTAAGGAGGTTAAACTAGGGGCTGGGGGGAGGGAACCTACAACATAGAGGGGGAAGATAGTGTAGATAGAGAGGGGGGACTTATTAATGTACCTGGGGGTGGAGTGGAGGGAGGGGTTAGAATAGTTAATAGAGATAGGCGTCAAAGGAAGAAAAACCATATGCCATTAAATTGCATGTTGACTAATGCCACAAGTCTGACCAATAAAACTGATGGACTGGAGTGGTTGATGTCTGAGGAGGATTATGACATAGTGGGTATAACAGAGACTTGGTTGGATGATGGCTGTGACTGGGCGATCAACATACAGGGTTATAGTCTATTCAGGAAGGATCGGACAAAAACAGAAATGGGGAGGAGTCTGTCTTTATGTAAAGTCCAGTCTGAAGGCCGCACTGCAGGAGGATATACGGGAGGGAAACAATATTGTGGAGTCATTATGGGTAGAAATATATGGAGATAAAAATAAAATTCTGATAGGGGTTTACTATAAGCCACCGAACATAATGGAAGAAGCAGAAGATCAATTAATGAGGCAAATAAACAAGGCAGCAAGTCAGAATGATGTGATAATAATGGGGGACTTTAGCTATAGTCAGAAACCTGTTTCCTTTATGAGATTCACAGGACTCAGTCTCCCAATTTATATCAGGATAGTTAAAGACAATTATATATCCCAAATGGTGCAGAGCCCGACCAGAGGGGGCGCCGTACTAGACTTAATATTAACCATCAGACCTGAGTAACTAATGTGCAAGTTGAAGGACACCTAGGAAATAGTGATCATAATATAATACATTATAACTTGTTCTTCAATAAGGGAATCTCTCGAGGGGCCACAAAAACAATAAACTTTAGGAAAGCAAAGTTTGACCAACTCAGAGAAGCCCTTAACAATATAAAATGGGATAATGTCCTTAAAAACAAGAATACTGACATGAAATGGGAGACTTAAAAATATTTTAAATTCTCACTGTAAGATGTATATACCTTATGGGAATAAAAGGGTCAGAAATAAAAGAAAACCAATACGGATGAATAAAAATGTTAAGGGGGCAATAAATGACAAAAATAAAGCATTTATACTACTAAAAGAGGACGGCAGGGAAGAAGCATTAAAAAGCTATAGAGAAAAATGTAAAATATGTAAAAAAACAGATAAAAGCCGCAAAAATAGAGACAGAAAGACTCATTGCCAAAGAGAGTAACACTAACCCCAAAATGTTTTTTTAACTATATAAATAGCAAAAAGGTCAAAAATGAAAGTGTAGGCCCTTTAAAAAATGATAAAGAAATTATAAACGGGGATCAGGAAAAAGCTAATATATTCAACAAATTCTTCTCCACTGTATTCACTGAGGAAAATGAAATGGCAGGTGAAATACAGCGAGATAAGGTAAACTCCCCTTTACAGGTCACCTGCCTGGCATTCACCCCCGTGTTCTAAATGAATTAAGTAGTGTAATAGACAGACCTCTATTTTTTATATTCATGGACTCTATAGTAACAGGGACTAACAGGACTGGCGCATGGCAAATGTGGTGCCAATATTTAAAAAGGGGACAAAAGGTGACCCCGGAAATTATAGGCCTGTTTAACCTCTGTTGTATGTAAATTGTTTGAGGGTTTTCTAAGAGATGCCATTTTGCAATATCTTGATACAAATAAATGTATGACTCCATATCAGCATGGCTTTATGAGGGATCAGCATGGCTTTATGAGGAGGTGAGCTCCAGACTGGACCATGGGCAATCGCTGGATATCGTATATCTGGATTTTTCCAAAGCATTTGATACGGTTCCACATAAACAATTGGTGCATAAAATGAGAAGGATGGGGCTGGGGGAGAATGTGTGTAAGTGGGTAAGTAACTGGCTCAGCGATAGGAAACAGGGTGGTTATTAATGGTACTTATTCTGATTGAGTGATTGTAACTAGTGGGGTACCACAGGGGTCAGTATTGGGTCCTGTCCTATTTAATATATTCATTAATGACCTTGTAGAGGGGTTGAATAGTAAAGTAGCAATCTTTGCAGATGATGCTAAACTCTAAAGCGGTAAACACAATAGAAGACAGGGCAGTTACAAATGGATCTGGATAGGTTGAAGGCTTGGGCTGGGACGTGGCAGATGAGGTTCCACACTGATAAATGTAAGGTAATGCACATGGGGAGAAAAAATCCGGCCTGGGATTATGTATTAAATGGGAGCACACTAGGGACGACTGAGGTGGAAAAGGACTTGGGAGTTTTAGTTAACAGTAAATTTAGCTGTAGTGACCAGTGTCGGGCAGCTGCTGCCAAGGCAAATAAAATCATGGGGTGCATTAATAGGGGCATAGATGCCCACGACAAGGAAATAATTCTACCGCTGTACAAATCACTAGTCAGACCACACATAGAATACTGTGTACAGTACTGGGCACCAGTGTACAAGAAAGATACAGTGGAGCTGAAGAGGGTTCAAAGACGGGCAACCGGGGTAATATGGGAAATGGGAGGACTACAGTACCCAGAAAGATTATCAGAATTAGGGTTATTTAGTTTAGAAAAAAGAAGGCTTAGGGGACACCTAATAACTATGTATAAATATATCAGGGGACAGTACAGAGATCTTTTCCATGATCTATTTATACTCAGGACTGGATCTATAACAAGGGGGCATCCTCCATTTAGACGAAAGAAGGTTTCTACACCAGCACAGACGGGGGTTCTTTACTGTAAGAGCAGTGAGACTGTGGAATGCTCTCCCGGAGGAGGTGGTCATGGGGAACTCTGTAAAATAATTTAAAAGGGGTCTGGATGCATTTTTGGAGAGTAAGAACCTTGCTGGTTATGTATATTAGAATTATAGGGACAGAACGTTGATCAAGGGGATTTATTCTGACTGTCATATTTGGAGTCGGGAAGGAATTTTTTACCTCTAGTATGAGGGTTTTTTGCCTTCCTCTGGATCAACTCATTAGGGATATAGGTTGAACGTGATGGACTCTGGTCTTTTTTCAACCTTATGAACTATGTTACTCCATGAACCCAAACCCTTCCTTTCTACACCAGCTTCTGAGCCCCTTGTTTACCTCCATAATCTCTCGCTGCCTCTCTGGTGTGGCTTGTGGTACAGGTAATATTTCAGAAAATACTACCTTGGAAGTCCTTGCCTTAAGCTTGCGGCCTAAGTCCCTGAAATCATTTTGAAGGACACTCCACCTACCTCTTACTTTGTCATTGGTGCCAACATGTACCATGACTGCTGAGTCTTCTCCAGCCCCACCTAGCAACCTGCCAACCCGATCCACGATGTGCCGAACTCGAGGCCAGGTAGACAACACACTGTTTGGTGATCCGGTCTGTGACAGATCGCCCTGTGTCCCCCCCTAATAATAGAGTCCCCCGCTACAAGTACCCGTCTGGCCTGCCCTGCACTCCTCCCTCCCTCCTTACTGGAGCAGACACCCCCCTGGCGGTCAGAGGCAGAGTCCTGCTGCAGTACTGCTAGCTCTGAAATGGCATCCCCCTCATCTGCCAATTGGGCAAGCTTGTTGGGGTGTGCTAGTTCAGGACTAGCCTCCCCGACACTTTTCCCTCTACCCCATTCTCTAACTGTAACCTAGCTATCTGCCTGACTGTCCTGCACCTCCGTCCCACTATCCTCCCTCCACCTCTACCCCAGAAAGTACTTGCTCAGTGAGCAGGAGACTCCTCTCCAAGTTATCAATGTGTCTCCGTGTTGCCAGCTGCTCCTCTAGATCCAGGATCTGGGCTTCCAAATGAACAACTTGCACACATCTCGCACAACAATATGCACCCTCAAACTGCTGTTCAAGGATTGCATACATTGTGCAAGATGTACACCAGACTGCATTTTCCAACATGGAGGCCATCTAGTTATGGGGATTTCACAGATTAACAGCCAAAAAAAGACAGTAACTATTAAAATTAAATTCTCAGTTGACCTTGTGAGTTTAAAGTCCCTACAGTGTAAGGAAAGTAACACTCACAGCTATCTCAAACTCCTGCTTTCAAACTCCTGTTTAAACAACTCTCTTTCAGCTGCCTCTCTTCCAAAGCAACACTCAGACAGATGCTGCCTTCACCATACGATGGGCTCTGAGAGGCCATTGTATTTTGAAAGGATTGTATGTCGGGCTGTGAAGTGGCTGCACACGGACACCTATTGATAAATCTCCCACTTTGTTCTTATTATAGTACACAGTGCTGCACCCAAATTCTTGTTGTTTTCCTTACTGCTAACACAGCACCTTGTAAAGCCTGTGCACCAATAGCCCCCTTCAACCTATCACATGCCACCTATAGTAGTGTACACTTAATCCTAAATCCTTTCCAGAGTTAGGTCAGTCTATTCGGTCTAAAGCAAAGTAGATGCTGTCCTGCATATGGCCAAAGTAGTAAGTCCTGATGTGAGTACTGGTGACAAAAAGCCCAGCTTTAGTCCCAGAAGTCTAGTCCCTAAAATGGAGAGGAGGGGTGCCAGGTAGCATCCATTGCATGTGGGCGAAACCATGCCCGCACAAGATGTCTAATATCTGCATGATGTTACCACATCATGGTCAAACTTCATGCAACTATTGAACATCGCAACCTGGCACTTGCCCCTTCACCTGTCACTTCTCATCTCATCTCGGAAGACAGACATGTGCAGAGGGTGGAAGTGAAGAGCCGGATAGCAGAATAGTGTGATTGTCTGACTGCCAGCATGTAAAAAACAAACAAACAAAAAAACTATAAGAGCATTTCTTCAAAACTAACTATAGGCCAAGTATAGAGTACCTGTTCTGATATTCTAACACTAAACACCATAGAACAAAAGGATTTTGTTATTTAATTAAAAAAATAATAATAAATAAAGGTTCCATTTAAAGCATTTATGGCATATCTGAGGGAAGAACCATGAATGACTGACCAGCACCAGCGACCTTGACTGCAATGCAAAAAGGCTTCTAGCTCTTTGTTCAACAAACCCCATTTCTCCTGGAATGCTTACCGATCAGGTATGGTCTTAGCACATCTCCTTGTTCATGTTGAACTCTCCTCCCCCACCTTTCCTCTTCACTTAATTCATGTAAATATCATTATTGCCCCAAATGGAAAAAAATAAATAAAAACAGTTCCAGAAAAAAAAAAATACATACAACTCTCTACCTGTAATGTGTAAGTTTCCTTACAAGAAAATTTCAGCAGCAATAACCTTACTAAAATAAAGTCTTGACATAAAATTTACCTGTTAGGTGGCGGCTTTGGTTTTGGCATTTTACCAAGAATGGCAGCCATTTCTTTCCTCTCATCAAAATTTTTCCATTGTTCGTAAAGCTTCAGAATAACTCTAATGATTTCTAAGATCTGCCAATAATAAACAAATGACAAACTAAGTCCAAAAGGTACAAGTGCGCAACCGATTTGCAATATAAAAAGACTTAGTGTACCTGTCACCAAACTAAACTTTTAATACATTGTTCCTTATGTAATTATAAGACACTTTGCTATTTACTTGTTGTTAAAATTCTCAACCTTTATACGTTTTTAATGTGATTGAAAAAACGTCCAGTAGGTGGCGCTGTTCTGTTCCCTGATGCAAGTCAAACAGTTAGTTTGGTCTCCACCCAGACTTGCAGAAGTCCAAACTCAGGAAGTGCGTGCGGGGCATGGCAAGACACTGCTCTCACAGGCTTCAGTGACATTGCACCTGCTGGGGAACGCCCACTTTCTCCTGCCGGGAGTTCAGACAATTTGAGCAAGGGGAAAGGTAAGATACACAGCTTTTTAAAATGCAGAAAAGTTTTTAAGGGCAGAAGGAGTGTTAGGAGGAGTAAGAGAATATAATCTCAGTTAGCTTGGAAAATATGGTTTGATGACAGGTACTCTAAAGAAGGTTATAAAAAATACAAATAAATATACACCTTTTCCATGTCTACAGAGAGTTCTGCAAACCACTGGCGTGCATCCTTCTGCTGAACAACACATGCCACATGCAGGCAGGCTGAAAAAGAGAAGACACTTATAAACCAAAGTGTGTTTTTCTACGCTGAAAAAAGAAAATAGTAAAACTAAAAATATGAAATAATATCATTAATGACAAGCTTTGCAGAACTACCTGTACCAGCTATAGGCCATTTAAGCATCTGGGTTTAATAATCGATGGCCGATCTTCAGGAAAAGCTGATATGGTTACATTGGAGAGTGCTCAACTACTGGCACCCTATCCGATCAACTTATTGAAGAAACTTAAAAGGTTGTGCTCTGTACCTCCCAGCACTGTACTATCAGTAGCCATTATTACAATTACAGAGCATTCATACACATTAAAGATGCTGTGACGCTCACATGAGAACTGTGGCCCCTCAAACAGCTTTTTTTTTGGGGGGGGGGAAGAGGGCAGGACTTGGAGGTTGATGTGTCACCAATTACGTTACCACAAAGGGCTGGCTTAGGTTGCAGAACTAGATCAAAGCTCAAGATCATTGAGGCAATGTGACTGTTCTCAGCTCTCTGATCGCCTGCAGTATAATATAGCAGTAAGATGTGTATGACTAGATTTTTTTTTTCAGAAGCTGAACAACTACATTTCTACTGATAATTGGAAGAAGAGCAGGCCTTATGTCTCTCGCTACTCTTTATTCTGCTGTCCATTGCCTGTTGTCAGACTGGGGGCTCTCTTGTAACAGAACATAACAGCTCTAGCTAAGCTTCAGGAGAGGGAGAAAGCCTGGCTGTGTACCAACCATCTGTGAGTTTGTCTGTCTTCTCCATATGATCCACACTGTTCCTAAAAGGTAAATGAAGGCTTCCCTCTCATCTCTGACCACCCACCAAGTTCTGGGCAGATGTCCCGTGTGTTCCTGTTACTGTATGTACACAGTGTTGCCTCCTGAACTTAAATATCCACTCTTTCATCTCTCTTTAGCTTGTCATCATTAACATCAGTAGCAGTTAAGTGCTTAGTTTAACCCAATCCTTGCTGTGCTGCTGTTTCATATCTGCTCACACAGCACCTGCTAATCAAGTGTATCAATAATCCTCTTCTCTCCCATGCAGTCTATATTCTGTACTACAAATCATCCCTCAGCACAGGGCCAGCCTGTTTAGTCCAGTGCACTTTCTCCGGCATTATATCACAACATAGCAGAGAGATCCTGTGATTGACCATAAAGCCAATGGAAACAAAGTCCAGGTGCAAGTACTGCTATCAAACATGCCAAAACTGGTCCTACCCCCTGAAATGGAGATTATGAGAAATAGCTGTCCTCTGTAAAGATATCTCTCAGGAGCTCAATAACAGTTGTGAGGGCCTAACTATCACCTTGTCACTACTCTAAAGGGTTAATCTAAGAAAACCAAGCAGGCTTTAAACATTTTTGTAAAATGACAAGTATGCTGTAAGCTTGGCAAACAAACAAGATTTCGTAATAAATATGGTCTAAACAGTGGCAAGTACACTTACCAAGAGCAATCATGAAAGGAGGATAAAGCAGACAAAGATCTGTCCTGTATGTGTCATTTACTATTCTCCTGAAGTAACAGAATAAAGAAATAGTGATCAAGAAACTAAATTAACAAAATGCAGCAAGTTATATAAAAAGGGAAAATGACAGCAGCATCAACCATACTAACCTGTTGCCCCCTCTATAAATATTCATAAACCACAGGGTACATTCACACGGACAGGTTTACAGTAAATTTCCTGCTTCAAGTTTGGGCTGCGGCAGATTTTTCGCCGCAGCGCAAACTCCTAGCGGGAAACTCACCGTAACCCGACGTACCCTAAAAAAAACACTACACTAAACACATAATAAAGGGTAAAACACTACATATACACCCCCTTACACTGTCCCTCCCAATAAAAATTTAAAACGTCTTGTACGGCAGTGTTTCCAAAACGGAGCCTCCAGCTGTTGCAAAACAACAACAACTCCCAGCATTTCCGGACAGCCACTGACTGTCCAGGCATGCTGGGAGTTTAGCAACAGCAGGAGGCACCTTGTTTGGAAATCACTGGTGTAGAATACCCCTATGTCCACCCCTATGCAATCCCTAATTTAGTCCTCAAATGCGCATGGCGCTTTCTCATTTCGGAGCCCTGTCGTATTTCAAGGAAACAGTTTAGGGCCACATATGGGGTATTTCCGTACTCGGGAGAAATTGCACTACAAATTTTGGGTGTCTTTTTTTTCCCTTTTACCGCTTGTGAAAAGGAAAAGTTGGGGTCTACACCAGCCTGTTAGTGTAAAAAAATAAAAAAAATTTACACTAACATGCTGGTGTTGCCCCATAAGCGGTAAAAGGAAAAGCGGTAAAAGGAAAAAGCGGTAAAAGGAAAAAAAGACCCCCAAAATTTGTAACGCAATTTCTCCTGAGTACGGAAATACCCCATATGTAAGCGTAAAATGCTCTGCGGACGCACAACAAGGCTCAGGAATGAGAGCGCACCATGTACAATTGAGGCCTAAATTGGTGATTTGCACAGGGGTGGCTGATTTTACAGCGGATCTGACAAACGCAAAAAAAAAAAAAAAAAAACCACATGTGACCCCATTTTTGGAAACTACACCCCTCACGGACCGTGACAAGGGGTATAGTGAGCCTTAACACCCCACAGGTGTTTGACGAATTTTCATTAAAGTTGGATGGGAAAATGAAAAAAAAAAAAATATTTCACTAAAATGCTGGTGTTACCCTAAATTTTTCATTTTCACAAGGGAAAATAGGAAAAAAAAAGCCCCCCCAAATTTGTAACCCCATCTCTTCTGAGTAAGAACACACCCCATATGTGAATTTAAAGTGCTCTGCGGGAGAACTACAATGCTCAGAAGAGAAGGAGCGCCATTGGGATTTTGAAGAGAAAATTTGTCCGGAATTGAAGGCCACATGTGTTTACAAAGCCCCCATAGTGCCAGAACAATGGACACCCGACACATGTGACCCCATTTTGGAAACTACACCCCTCATGTAATGTAATATGGGGTACAGTGAGCATTTACACCCCACAGGTGTCTGACAGATTTTTGGAACAGTGGTCTGTAAAAATGAAAAATTAAAATTTTCATTTGCACAGCCCACTGTTCCAAAGATCTGTCAAACGCCAGTGGGGTGTAAATACTCACTGCACCCCTTATTAAATTCTGTGAGGGGTGTAGTTTCCAAAATGGGGTCACATGTGGGGGGGTCCACTGTTCTGGCACCACGGGGGGCTTTGTAAACACACATGGCCCCCGACTACCATTCCAATCGAATTCTCTTTCCAAAAGCTCAATGGCGCTCCTCCTCTTCTGAGCATTGTAGTTCGCCAGCAGAGCATTTTACGTCCTAACATTGTGTATTTCCATACTCCTTGTCATTTTCTCCTATTACCCCTTGTAAAAATGTAAAATTTAGGGGAAAAACTGCATTTTAGTAAAACATTTTTTTTTTCTTTACACATCCAATTTTAAACGAAAAGTCGTCAAACACCTGTGGGGTGTTAAGGCACAGCAGACCCCTTGTTACTTTCCTTGAGGGGTGTAGTTTCCAAAATAGTATGCCATGAGGGTATTTTTTGCTGTTCTGGCACCACAGGGGCTTCCTAAATGAGACATGCCCCCAAAAAAACATTTCAGCAAAAGTTGCTTTCAAAAAGCCAAATGTGACTCCTTCTCTTCTGAGCATTGTAGTTCACCCGCAAAGCATTTTACGTCCTAACATGGGGTATTTCCATACTCAGAAGAGATGGGGTTACAAATTTGGGGGGGCATTTTCTCCTATTACCCTTTGTAAAAATGGTAAATTTGGGGGAAAGACTGCACTTTAGTGTGAAAATTTTTTTTTTTACATTTACACATCCGTTTTTTAGCGAAAAATTGTCAAACACCTGTGGGGTGTTAAAGGGTACCTCTCATCAAATAAACTTTTGATATATTTTAGATTAATGAATGTTGAATAACTTTCCAATAGCATGTTAATGAAAAATATGCTTCTTTTCTATTGTATTTTTCCCGATCAGTCCTGTCAGCAAGCATTTCTGACTCATGCTGGAGTCCTAAACACTCAGAGCTGCCAGGCTGTGAACAAAGCAGGCTGGCAGCTCTGAGTGTTCTCCTTTGTGAACAAAGCAGACTGGCAGCTCGTAGTGTTTAGGACTCCAGCATGAGTCTGAAATGCTTGCTGCCAGGACTGGTAGTGGAAAATTAAATAGAAAGAAGCATATTTTTTAATAACATGCAATTGTGAAGTTATTCTGTATACATTAATCGATAATATATCAAAATTTTTTTTGATGAGAGGTACCCTTTAAGGCTAACTGGACCCCTTGTTACGTGCCTTGAGGGGTGTAGTTTCCAAAATGGTATGCCATGTGGGGTTTTCTGCTGTTCTGGCACCATAGGGGCTTTCTAAATGTGACATGCCCCCCAAAAACCATTTCAGAAAAATTCACTCTCCAAAATCCCATTGTTGCTCCTTCCCTTCTGAGCCCTCTACTGCGCCCGCCGAACACTTGACATACACATATGAGGTATTTCCTTACTCGAGAGAAATTGGGTTACAAATTTTGGGAGCTTTTCTCCTATTACCACTTGTAAAAATTCTAAAACTGGGTCTACAAGAACATGCGAGTGTAAAAAATGAAGATTTTGAATTTTCTCCTTCACTTTGCTGCTATTCCTGTGAAACACCTAAAGGGTTAACACAGTTACTGAATGTCATTTTGAATACATTGCGGGGTGCAGTTTTTATAATTGGGTCATTTGTGGGGTATTTCTAATATGAAGGCCCTTCAAATCCACTTCAAAACTGAACTGGTCCCTGAAAAATTCCGATTTTGAAAATTTTGTGAAAAATTTGAAAATTGCTGCTGAACTTTGAAGCCCTCTGATGTCTTCCAAAAGTAAAAACATGTAAACTTTATGATGCAATTATAAAGTAAAGTAGACATGTTGCATATGTGAATCAATGTATAATTTATTTGGAATCTCCATTTTCCTTATAAGCACAGAGCTTCAAAGTAAAAAAAAAAAATACAAAATTTTCAATTTTTTCATCAAATTTTGGAATTTTTCACCAAGAAATGATACAAGTATCGACAAAATTTTACCACTAACATAAAGTAGAATATGTCACGAAAAAACAATCTCGGAATCAGAATGAAAGGTAAAAGCATCCCAGAGTTATTAATGCTTGAAGTGACAGTGGGATGTTCAAAAAATGGCCGGGTCCTTAAGGTATATTTGGGCTGGGTCCTTAAGGGGTTAAAGGGGTATTGCAGGAAAAAAATATGTTTTTTACATATATTATATATCAACTGGCTCCAGAAAGTTAAACAGATTTGTAAATTACTTCTATTATAAAATCTTAATCCTTCCAATAATTATCAGCTGCTGAATTTAACTTCTTTTCTGTCTGGCCATAGTGCTCTCTGCTGACATCTCTGCTTGTCTCGGGAACTGCACAGAGTAGAATAGGTTTGCTATGGGGGATTTGCTTCTACTTTGGACAGTTCCCGAGACATGTGTCATCAGAGAGCACGTAGAAAAGAACAACTCAACTTCAGCAGCTAAAAAGTACTGAAAGGATTAAGATTTTTTAATAGAAGTAACTTTCTGGAGCCAGTTGATATATAAAAAAAAAAAAGTTTTTTCCTGGATAACCCCTGTAAGGCTGATATAGAGATGAAAAGAATCCTATCAGCAGCTAAACTAATAGTATTTTAACCCCTTAAAGGAAATCTGCAGTAAAATAAACTAATCCCCTATCCACAGGGGAGAAGTTTATTTACGCTGGGAACCCCACAAACCCCCCCCGGTCTCCTGCACGAGGCCCCGTCTCAGCCACAGCAGACACACCTCCTCCATGTAGTTCTATGCAGCATTCGTGCATCCCCGCCTCTCCAATAGAGCTGTATGGGGGGAGGGGGCGCATGTCTGACAAGCTCAGTGAGCTTGACGACACGTGCATTAGCCAACACACCAGTGCAGAATCCCTGTTCGGGAGGTCGCAGGATCACCGTGATCTGTAGTTTTTTTCGGTACCACATTTTCTTATATGTAACTTTTTAATCACTTTATTTATTTATTTTTATTAAAATGTGACAAATTTTTTTTAAAAAAAGCAGCAATTTTTGACGTTTACGCCGTTCACTGTACGGGATAATTAACACTATATTTTACCAAATATGTTCATTTTTTTTTTTACGCTTTATAGACCCTGGGATGGCTGCCGGAGGAGGTAAGGGGACCTCTGGCCGCCATGTTTGATGACTGGATCCTCCCATGGCATCTGAGAGGTTAATGGCTAACATTTAGCTGATATGTTAAGTACCAACGCATCAGGACATACATTTACATCCATTATCCTTAAGGGGTTAAACAATTCAGCCTTTTACACTTTATTGATTACCGTACATACCCCCACACTGTACACAACTAAAATATGGACTTTCTGATGTGCAGAATAAAGTGTCAATGCAACACATACAGATTACTATAAGTAGTAAAATGTTATACATATCCTGGAAATTGGTGCCCTTACCAGGCCCCCGGATGCTTTACCCACCACCCAGCTGCTGTGTAAGGTCTGGGGATGTGCTAGAAATTTGCTTGGGATTTCGGGATGTACAAAATTTAGGCCCTTGTGGAACAACCCTGGTCTTCATGAGTTTTTCTTCTTTCCTGATGCAGGATTTTGGGAGAGAAAATACGTAGAGTAGAACAGCTGTGTATGAATGGTGTATAAGACTTATGGGGATCTCCAGGCTGAGTTTGAGATGCCGCGTTCCTCCTTTTATAGATATTTACAATTACGTCATGTGTAGGAGGCGCAAGTTAGGTCGAGGTCACTGGAGATCTACTTTAATGCTGTTCTAGAATCACTTGTTACTAACTCTGACGGGGTTATTTCATGGTTTTCAAAGAACTTTCACAATCCTACCATGAGAAGTTTCCCATTAGTTTGGGTTAAATGGTAAGTTGATTTAGGCCCTTTGTCGGATGAGAAGTGGAGTATGTACAAAACTCTGGTACTTGCCTACATAGGCTGGGTTTCTGTCAGGATTCTAATTGCCCAAGGTGTGGTCAGGTGGGGGCCAACTTGTTTCACATGGTCTGGGATTGCCCATTATTGGTTCCATTAACTCTGGTACCTTATATTGGTTGAAGCCTACAGATGGGATGCCTCTAAATTAATGGACCTTTCCTGCAGTCTTGTTTTCACGTCTTTCTGTGTTCCTGTGTGTCTAATGTCTCCCGTGGAGGTGGTTGGTGTTATTCCTGATTAAATGACTATGTCCTGACTCACTGTAATAAGGTTTTCTGCCACTCTATTTTTCGTCTCCCAATTTCTCTTTGGGCAAGATTCGTGAAATCTGGGACCTCTCTCTGCTGAGCTTATGTTTATTTTGCAGGGCGGCGCACGTAGACATGGACTTATGGTGGAATTGGAACTGTTCTGTTGGGGAAGGGGGTGTCTACAGTTGTTGGGGAGGGGGTGGTTTAGGGGCGGGAAATGGGGTTATTGTTCTTTCTGTATGAAAATGGTAAAATTTTATAAAAAGATCTGATACAAAAAAAAAGATAGTAAAATGTTCACAATGTAGCATTACCATGCCAGTGGAAGCAGCATGTCTTCTTGTCCCATATCTTGTACGTATTGTAACAAGGGTCTATACGGATGATAAACTATTAAGCAACAATCCTGTAAACAAATAGGTGACAAAATGATAAAGGAACAATAAAAAAAGGGGAAAAACAAAAACTTCTCCCATGACACTATATAGTAAAATCTTAACACTGTACTTTAATTACAATCAAATCTTACAATACAAATGTCAATATTATAAAAGTATGAAAGGCCGTCCCTGTAAAATGAAGCAACAGGACTTCATGTCTTTTATATTGCATGTACAATATAAATAACATAAAACTCTTCAACTCTAGCAGAGAGCTTCTCCAGTACTATTCCACACTGGAGTAAAATATCAGAGTACTCTGCCACAGAGATGGATAAAACTATTGTAGGCCATACAGATGGATGACTTGTGTATGGTCCGCCTGCCTAGTTAACTGATTTTCAAGGCAGTGGTTCTCTACACTATTACCACAGGGGAACCCCTGAAAAGTGTTTCCACTCCGAGGAAACCCCTAATGCCATTCCTACCTCAAAGAAGCTTGATGGGTTAAGCATCATTCAATATAATTCTTGTCCAGTGCTATTATTTGGCTCAGATTGGCTAACTGCTTTGCACATCTTCTAGCAGGCGGACATCAGTTTTCATTCCCTATTATAAAAGTGACAGGTCTTGTTTTCTGGTGAACCCCTCATTAAGGTTCAAGGAACTCCAGGGATTCCTGGGAACCTTAGTTGGCAAACGCTGCTTACCATTAACTCTAGTAGGTAGAATTCACATTCCAGTATCTAAAAGTGTAGGGGGAAAAAAAAAAAAGTTAATCTTTGTGTATACAGTTTTTGTATTCTTCCATTTAAAAGGGTAACAATTTACATTATTATTGTATCTATACATATTATGTATAAATAAATATATACACAATAGTTTTCAAGTTATTTTGTTGTAAATCATCCCCCCTTATTAGCCTTCAAATGCATCAAAAAGAATATTCAGTGTTTAACAGTGCATATAATATAGAAAATATAGAAATAGTTTCCTGTGTGTCACTACTTTTGCAAGCCCTCATAAATACCAATTTGGGTGTCTATGGTTTGTTTTATAAACAACAGACTGACTCCATTCAACCCTAATAGACTCCTAGACATTTAAATTGCAACATTAAAGACAATGGTCCCTCAACTAACAATGGCCACAGTTTACAATCAGTCCAGATCTGTGAAACATGTCAATGTCTAGATGAACTGACCAATCAGAATGGGCATTTTACTAATGAAAGTACAAGGAGGTACTACATGTTCTGTACTACTCTACCTGTGCCAGGGTTAGCTGCCCCTTTGGATTAAACTTTTTATTAAGGACACTACATGTACAGTACAGGACCTGAAGAAGCTCCTGTCCTCTACAGCTCTTTCTTTTATATGTACAGATTTGCTTTATATGTATTAGATATTTACTTTTTTTTTTATCTTCATTTTTTCCTATTTCTGGTTGACATTTTGGGGGCTTCAATTATGTTCCCAAGATACAATAGTTTCAGGATACAATATTAATTAGTTCCAGAATGACCATTGTAACTTGAGGGGCCACTTTAGTGGAATTATGGAAACTACGGTATTAATAGACATATTGATGTGCAAATGATAAAAAGATAAAACATATCTCAACCATGATGCCCACGCCCCCTCGGTGGTGATCCAACAACACGTTATCTATTTTTTTATTTGACTGAACGGAGACGTACGAAAGACCTCTCTGCTAAGGGATTTTTCAAGAAAGTGAAGACCTTCATTGTCTTCTTTAAGAGTGACGAGGAGATAGCTCAAGTGGTCGATCCATTCTGAGATACCACTTGGTACTTGACTAGAAGCCTGATGAGCTCCTTGGGCCATCTCCAACTCCCTTAGTGTGAGGCATTTATACGGTGGGGGTTACAGACTACTCTATTGTGTGGAGGACTGAAGTCGCAGCCCTAAAATCACATCACATGATATAAACTAAAATCTCACTCCAATAATTAGTGTCCTGTCTGGAGATCCATGCGAGCTGGTACTGGTACTAGTACTTGTATTCCTGTTATTTGGGGGGGGGTTATTTTTTTTTTATAATATATATATATATATATATATATATATATATATATATATATATATATATATATATATATATATATATATATATATATATATATATATATATATATTTTTTTTTTTTTTTTTTTTTTTTTTTTTTATTTTATATATAAGAATTTACGCTTATCTGCTGGCTGTACAGACGAATGGCTGACTGGTACCGAATATTTTTAACATGTTTTTAAATCTCTCTGTTGATCTGTCCGGGGATGTCCTGGCTATGGTTTATGCTTTTGTAAAATTGTAAAAACAATAAAAAAATATTATATTATATATATTTAAAAAAAAAAAAAAAATGACTCAATTTATTCAGTATAGAGAATGAGCATCACAAGCAAAAATACACAGAATCACACACCTAAGCATGTTATCAGTGTTATCCGGGAAAAGTTCTGCCCCCCTGAATGCACTTGGGCAAGTAAATCATAAATATCCTCTGCTGGAAGCAACTGCTGATCAATGATGTCCCAGCTCAATGGGCGACAAGTCTACAAGTGCTGCACAGTAGCATGTTTGGGCCACACAGGCTGCTTACAGTAGCACAAGCAATACGCAGGCCTAGCGTTGTTTTGAATGACCGGATCAATATAATGTCAAGCTGTTAGTGTACCTGGAATGAGGACTAGAGAGGTTACACTACTGTACGTTATGCCACCTTCACAGTTCACACCATAATCCAGGAAGTAGGAACAGTGAAATATTCCATAGTTAAGGCCTCTTTATGGAGTTCTCCACATGTCTTGGGCTATCACTGCGTCCAAGACAAATAAAAACTCATCACTGAAGAGTTTAGACCTTTATTCCAACCTCTACTTCAGTCTTGCTCTGCACCATGATAGCCTTTGAGACCGGTGGCGTGAGGTCAACAGAATAAATGGAGCAGGACATCAGGCCCATAACCTAATGCTGTGTAAGTGCCCTCTGATTGTCCGATAGTTCAACTCCCTAGGACTGATAACATGTTGTTCAATTTCACTCGCATCCCCTTGGACACACAAAGTTGAACAGTGCTGACATCTTGGCCTATGCATGCAGCAATCTCATGGAGGGATACACCAAGGTCTCTCAGTGCAATGATTTTGTCCCTCTCAGTTTGTGGCAAATGGTTATAACTGACTTTATTCCCCCTCCCCAGCACAGATAGGAGCTAGGTGCTAAAAAAAAAAAAAAAAAAAAAAAAATATTACATTTGCAGATGTTGGGGCAACCAGCTACTTCCTTGAATTGAATAACTTTACAGCTTTTCCTTTTTGATGTTACAATTTCAATGTTGAGGAGTGTATGTAGAAAAGTTTAAACATTGTTGTCATTATCAGTCATGAAGCAGATCATACAGTAATCTCTAAACAGCAAATAAATGAAATTCATATAGTAAATATTAGGGATGTCCCGATACCGATACTAGTATCAGGGGCGGTACCCAGCATTTGCATGTTATCGTGGACTCGTTTAAAGGGGTACTCCGGTGCTTACACATCTTATCTCCTAATCAAAGGATAGGGGATAAGATGCCCGTTTGTAATCAGGCCGCGTGCATGATCACGGGCGTCCCCAGCTGCGGGACTCCCGCGATCAGGCATCTTATCCCCTATCCAAAGGATAGGGGATAAGATGTGCAAGCACCGGAGTACCCCTTTAATGTCCCCGATACCATGTTAGATACCTGCTGCAGTGCGGCCATCCTCTCCTTAATGCCCCGTTCTCCCGTCCGCATCATGGCGTCCCATGGAGGAGGATTTGACGCACACATCACTCCACCTCCTCCACTGTGCCCATCCTAACGCTACGGAGGAAGCAGAGTGACTAGTATGTCACATGCTCCTCCATAGGACGCCATGATGTGGACAGGAGTACGGGGAAGCAAAGCGCCAACACCCGAAAGAGGACAGCCACAGGTGAGCAACTACCAGTGGCACTACCGAGGGTGGGGGGGGGGGGTGTCTTGCTGTGGGGCCTGCAGTCTACAAGGGGGGAGGAATACAGGGGGCTGCTACTAATGTCTGCAAATATCTATACTACCTACAAGGGGATACTCCCTACTATTAAAGGCAATCTTACAGCAAAGTCACCTGCACTAACTTCAGTTTATATGTAGATAGTTCAGGTGACCCGGTTTCTACTGCTGCTCACCATGTGAACATCAGTGCAATCGCTCCGGAGACATCGGTCTCCCCACCAATGCAAATTCCCTGTTCTGCCCAATGGAGAAGAGAGAAATCTTGGCTCATACTACAGCAGCCGCCTCCATTGAACACAACAAGGAACCACATATCAGCATGGTAAGCAGCACCAGAAACCACGTCACCCTGCTGTCAGATTCCCTTTAAAATAAAAGTACTCGGAATTGGTATCGGTGAGTACTAGAATTAAAGTATTGGTACTCTGTCTTTAAAAAAAATGGTATCGGGACATCCCTAGTAAATATCAAACAGAAAAATCAACAAAACGTATATAATGCCACTGCCCCAGCACTTTAAAACGAGGTGTAATGTTTCTTTAAAAAAAAAATGCTTTATAGCCACTTATTATTTACAGCAGGGTTATGGGATCTACTTCTACTACATGAGTTAGCTGAAGCTTATTCTCATATCAGGATGTGAACCGGCATACATCAGGTTAATTCTATGTTCACAAAATAATGTGAAATTGTGATCATCTACTTACATGATTCATCCTATATGGAAACTCTTTAGGAAATGCATAAGAAAACCTAGTTTTTACTGAAAAAGAAATATTTGTTTATGGCAAGAATTAATTTTAATGAAGATATTGTGAACCCCAGAGACAGAAAACCCCACACATTTTCATTGATGCCGATACATGTGACAGCAATGTATTCAACCATCTCTTACACCATGAGATTCAACCGATAACCATCCAAGCTAGAAGGCAGTCACTTTTTAAGCCTAAAATGGCTATTACTTTAGACCCTCTGAAGAATTCTCTTCCATTATACTTCATTTTTTAATGTAGAAAAAAATGGTGCTATTATAAAACTTGCTTTATCCGAGCTAATCTTATAATCATAAGTGCACATCTTGCAAATTTTAGCATTTTATTCTTTTTATAAGTTATATATTTTACATTTACATTATATAAGTAATGTTAGTTATTTTATCCACATTCTTTCTGCTCCTGTCAACAGTTTGTCCAAATGATACAGTTAAGAAAATTCCCATTTGTCAGTTAAGACCATTTTATGTACATATTTGGAATAGTTTTTTTTTTTTTTAAATGTAAACAAAAAAAATTGTATTTAAGCCTACAAAAAAACACATTCTATCAGCTAGTGTTTACATTAAAAACATGAATGTTAAAAAGAGTGTCACCATGTTTTGGGACACTGCATAAATTAATTCTGCCTTTCTCCTCCGCTGTCACCAATAACTTAAAGGGATATTCCAGGCCAAAACTTTTTTTTTATACATCAACTGACTCCGGAAAGTTAAACAGATTTGTAAATTACTTCTATTAAAAAATCTTAATTCTTCCAATAGTTATTAGCTTCTGAAGTTGAGTTGTTGTTTTCTGTCTAACTGCTCTCTGATGACTCACGTCCCGGGAGCTGTGCAGTTCCTATGGGGATATTCTCCCATCATGCACAGCTCCCGGGATGTGACATCATCATTGAGCAGTTAGACAGAAAACTTCAGAAGCTAATAACTATTGGAAGGATAGAGAGATATATATATATATATTATATATATATATATATATATATATATATATATATATATATATATATATATATATATATATATATAAATAAAGGTTTTGCCTGGAATACCCTTTTAACTAAAATTTTTAGCCTCTCCATTTCCTCTGGTATCTTTCTCTCCATCATACATTCTGCCATAACCACATTACTGAAAAAAGCATCACTGGACCAGTCTTTAATCTTCGCTTCCTCTCCAAACTCCTGAAACACTTGGTCTATTCCCACCTAATCCGCTAGTTCTCAGACGGATCCCTCCAAGGAACAGCCCAGGATATAAGCAGACTTCAAAAGGTAAAATGGTTTATTTAGCCGGCATGCAACACATTTCGCTGGATAACCAGCTTCATCAGGCATGCCTGATGAAGCTTGTTATCCAGCGAAACGCGTTGCATGCCGGGTAAATAAACCATTTTACCTTTGAAGTCTTGTGCGCTGCTTATATCCTGGGCTGTTCCTTGGAGGGATCCGTCTGAGTGCTTCCCTTTGTCTGAACTTTATCTACTTATAAACCTAAACCTGACATCTCCATCCTTTGTGTGGGGTACTACCATAACACCCAAGCAGCAAGCTTGCCGTCTTAGGGATATGCTAGACACTGATCTTTCACTCCATAAAATCCTTTTTAAGTTCTTGTCACCTGCACCTCAAATACATCTCAAAAATCCACTTGTTTCTTAATATTGAAACAGGTATATAACTAAAAAAACTAAAAGTTAGAATCTCATACTGCCAACACTTGAAATACTTTTCTAGAAGACGCCCTGTGATCAGCTGATGAAGCATTACACTGCTTCCACTGAAATGAATGGACTGCCCGTGTAATGCACAAATTCACCAGGTTCTCCAGAGTATAAAGAGATCTCTTTTAACCCCTTAAGGACACATGACGTACTGGAATGTCATGTGTCCACTCCCGATCTATAACGCGGGCCCCCGCGTCATAGCGGGTCGGGCCCGGCCTCTAACAACGGCCGGGACCCGTGGCTAATAGCGTGCGGCATTGATCGCTGTGCCGCGCGCTATTAACCCTTTAGACGCGGCGTTCAAAGTTGAACGGCGCGTCTAAAGTGAAACCGAAAGTATGCCGGCTAGCTCAGTGGGCTGTTCAGGATAGCCGTGGCGAAATCGCGGCATCCCGAACAGCTTACAGGACAGCGGGAGGGTCCCTACCTGCCTCCTCGCTGTCCGATCGCCGAATGACTGCTCAGTGCCTGAGATCCAGGCATGAGCAGTCATGCGGCAGAATCATCGATCACTGGTTTCTTATGAGAAACCAGTGATCAATGATAAAGATCAGTGTGTGCAGTGTTATAGGTCCCTATAACACTGCAAAAAAAAGGGGAAAAAAAAAAGTGAAGATCATTTAACCCCTTCCCTATTAAGTTTGAATCACCCCCCTTTTCCCATAAAAAAAAAAAAAAACAGCGTAAATAAAAATAAACATATATGGTATCGCCGCGTGCGGAAATGTCCGAATTATAAAAATATATCATTAATTAAACCGCTCGGTCAATGGCGTGCGCGCAAAAAAATTCCAAAGTCCAAAATAGTGCATTTTTGGTCACTTTTTATATCATTTAAAAATGAATAA
Source organism: Hyla sarda (assembly GCF_029499605.1). Lineage (NCBI taxonomy): Eukaryota > Metazoa > Chordata > Amphibia > Anura > Hylidae > Hyla > Hyla sarda. The sequence goes on from NC_079191.1 coordinate 226,571,967, forward strand.
AAAGCGATCAATAAGTCCGATCAATGCAAAAATGGTACCGTTAATAACTTCAGATCACGGCGCAAAAAATGAGCCCTCATACCGCCCCATACACGGAAAAATAAAAAAGTTATAGGGGTCAGAAGATGACAATTTTAAACGTATAAATTTTCCTGCATGAAGTTATGATTTTTTCCAGAAGTACAACAAAATCAAACCTATATAAGTAGGGTATCATTTTAACCGTATGGACCTACAGAATAAATATCAGGTGTCATTTTTACCGAAAAATGTACTACGTAGAAACGGAAGCCCCCAAAAGTTACAAAATGGCGTTTTTGTTTCAATTTTGTCTCACAATGATTTTTTTTCCGTTTCACCGTAGATTTTTGGGCACAATGACTGACGTCATTACAAAGTAGAATTGGTGGCGCAAAAAATAAGCCATAATATGGATTTTTAGATGCAAAATTGAAAGAGTTATGATTTTTTAAAGGCAAGGAGCAAAAAACGAAAATGCAAAAACAGAACCCCCCCCCGGTCCTTAAGGGGTTAAGCAGCTTTTGGGGTCCCAAACCCTCTATTAACTCTTTCCCAGATAATCATCACTGAATACTTACATACAGAAGTAGCAGCAGAGATTAACCTTGTGTTTGAAACAACACCAAATTCCTGAAAACGGAAATAAAATTAGCATAAAAAAGCATTAATAGGCCGAACACAATAACATCCCCTGAGCTTTAGAATATGCTAACTGTTACTGTTCTTGCCTTACCTCTACTTTGGATGCCAAAAAGACACAAGTTGGTGCCATTAATACAGGGTCTATACTTTTTAAAGAATACCTAAGAGAAATAAAGGAAAAATCAGAGACACGACTAAACAACTATTGGCGATAGGATAGATGCAGAAAGAAATGAGTATAAGGCAATGATCAAGATCTTCCAAAAATGTGGATGGTTTCCTTAACCCCTTAAGGACACAGCCCATTTTGACCTTAAGGACACAGCCAATTATTTTTTTGCGTTTTCGTATATATTTCGTTTATATTTCCATTCTGAGACCCATTTTACCCTTAAATGTATGGTAAACCCAAAAAATCTTTTTTATGTAAGGAAATTTTAAAGAAAAATCATAATTTTGCAAGTTTGGGGGGGGGCTTGTTTTCACGCTGTAGACTTTGCAGTAAAAATTACATGTTTTCTTTAATCTTTGGGTAACCCATGGTTACATACATTTCTATTATTGCACTGCTGTTTAAAAATCTTTATTTTTTTACAAAAATCAGTATGCATGTTTAAAATTGCCCTATTGTGACCACCTTTCTTATTTTTCCGTATTCAGGGATATGTGAGGGCTCATTTTTTGCGCCATGATCTTTAGTTTGTTTTGGTACCACATTTGCGAATGTGACTTTTTGATCGCTTTTTATTACATTTTTTGCAGTTTGATGTGACAAAAGTTGAAATTTTTACGTTTATGCCGTTCGCCATACAGGATCATTAACCCTTTAAGAACGGAGGGTTTTTCAGTTTTTGCATTTTCGTTTTTTCCTCATCACCTAAAAATAATAACACTTTCAATTTTGCATCTAAAAATCCACATGATGGCTTATTTTTTGCGCCACCAATTCTACTTTGTAATGACATCAGTCATTTTACCCCAAAATCTACGGCGAAACGGAAAAACAAACAATAATTGTGCGACAAAATGGAAGAAAAAAAGCACCATTTAGTAAATTTTGGGGGCTTCCGTTTCTACGCAGTAAATTTTTCGGTAAAAATGACACATTATCTTTATTCTGTAGGTCCATACGGTTAAAATGATATCCTACTTATATAGGTTTGATTTTGTATTACTAAAAAAATCATAACTACATGCAAGAAAATGTATACGTTTAAAATTGTCATCTTCTGACCCCTGTAACTTTTTTATTTTTCCACGTACAGGGCGGTATGAGGACTCATTATTTGCACCGTGATCTGAAGTTTTTATCGATACCATTTTTGTTTTCATCTGACATTTTGATCGCTTTTTATTCATTTTTTCATGATATAAAAAGTAACCGAAAATACACTATTTTGGACTTTGGAATTTTTTTGCACGTACGCCATTGACCGTGCGGTTAATTAACTATCTTTTCATAGTTCGGACATTTACGCACGCGGCGATACCACGTTTAGTTTTATAAATTTTTTTATTGGGAAAAGGGGGGTGATTCAAACTTTTATTAGGGAAGGGGTTAAATTATCTTTATTAACTTTTCTTTTGTTGCAGTGTTATAACCCCCATAGGCGACTATAACATGCAGTACATTGTTACAATACACTGATCACTGCCATTGCAGTGTAGGTGGCAAATTTAAAGAGTCATGATTTTTAGAAGGGGAGGAAAAAAACTAAAGTGCAAAAATGATAAATGGTCCAGTACTCATGGGGTTAAAGGGGTATTCCTGCCAAAAATAGGATAAGGGATAAGATGTCTGTGCAGCACCCGGCCGCCACACCTCTCCCACGAATGGAGGGGGCATGGAGTGATGTCACAAAGGGGTGTGGCGTGACAGCACGTCTCCAGTTCCGAAAACACAGAGGTTTCTGAGACTGGAGCAGCAGCCCCGCATATAGAATGCAGGTGCTGCACAGAGATCACAGGGGGTCCCCGTGATAAGACATCTTATCCCCTATCCTTTGAATAGGGGATAAGATGTCTTTGGCCAGAATACCCCTTCAAGGCAAGATTATATGCAGCTATGCAATAAAAAACTAAAACACATAATACAAAGCAAACAAATGACATAAGTGCAGAAAATAGAACAGCTCTACTTACCGTGCATAGAACCTTTTAAAGTAAACAGTGGCTGTGGCTATAACTTGCTGTCGTAATTTAAGGTGTTCTCCTAATGCTTGAATGACTGTAAATAGGTAACATATAAGCATATAAAAATTAAGTATGTTTGTTTTAAAAATGTCTGTTTCTCGGTGGCTCTTCATTGGGGGACACCTATACTGATAGGTATATGCTCTTGCCACTAGGAAAAAAGTCGGCTCCTCCCTGGCAGGATAATATACCCGCCTACTGGAAGTGAGGTAATCAGTTTTAGCTAGTGTCAGTAGGAGACAAGACACAGGTCTGGGAGCTCCCCAGACCATGTATTTTTTTTATTATTTTCTAGTAAGGGATGTTAAGTTAGGTTTTTTAATCTCCTTTTTGTTTCCCTTTTACAGGTGGGGGGTTCAGGAGCATGGCGCTACCTGTTCCCCCATATGCGACGGAGGGGCAGGGAACATAAGAGTATGGGCCGTCATCCCCTTAACGCCAACGGCCAGCGCCTGGAGGATGTACCCTGGGTCCGGGTCTCCCACTTGCCCCTGCTCGCCCTGCTAGCCTGGTATGATGCAGCCATGGCCATAACCTGCACTCATGTATGGCTCGTCGACAGCCGGTCTAGTACCATCTGTTGTTTGGGTCCTGCCATTGCTCTCCTCCTCCCTCGGTGCTATTTCCCTGGAGGGGTTTGTTCCTCCTTCCTTGTCAGTGTCAGTTGCGCTACACTGACACTACAGTCTTCACGTGTAACCTTCCCTTTTGTTTCCCCCTCCGTTCCCGTCCTGATGGGATGTTGCTTCGGTCCGCTCAAACCGCTGGGGTTCATGTCTGGTTAGTCTCAGTGTCTTGGACACTATCCTAGTATGTTTTGGCATGTCTTCTTTTCTAGGTCGGCGCTTCTGGCTCTTTGGGCCTTAGTGATGGTTGTGGTCTTAGGCAGGTTAGCTCTCCTGCCCAGATTTCTCTGCGGTCCCGTTTGTGGGGCGGTCTTCCTGTGCCGCACTTCTTGTCTAGACGTAGAAGTTTGTCGCTGACGTTGGGTTTACTTACTCTAAAGGTATACATCTTCCAGGTGACCCGTGTACCTCCAGTTCTCATGTCAGACGCTCTGGTGTTTTGGGTGTTTCGTGGGTCAATATACTCCCGGGGCGGTGGGCGTTCCGGTCATCCGGGTTACTCTATTCGAGCTTATTTCACCTCCCGGGTGCTCGAGGCGGGCCCTTGGCATGAGGCTTTTTGGTTTGCAGCTGTTCTTGTCATCGATTTTCTGCACCAGGCCTCTCCGAAGCCAGTCTCCATCCTTCTTTCTTTTTTCCAGTGTTTTTCTGGTCTCCACCTTCCCTACTCTCCTTCTGCTCAGGTGTACGCTGCTTTCCCTGGTGTTTTTTCCGCCAGGGGTTCTCTTGTTTGTGCCTTTTTCCATTTTTGTTTCCAGCAAGGTTAGCCCTCTGTCTGGTTCTGTGTTACTTGGAGTGGTTTCCTACCTCCTCCCGGTATGGTTCCGGCCCATCTGGCTTCCTAGTCAACCTTTTCTTGTCCCTCTTTCTGGACTGTAGCTTTAGAGTCTCTACATAGGACGATCTCTTCCTTGGCGTCCTAGTCCTTCTCCATGGACGGGGGTTCCCCCCGAGAGCTCAGTTTGCACGCATCGGTTGTCTCTGCCCGAGGTTCTCTTCCGCAGGCCTTACAGTCGAGTGGGTTCAGTCTCTGGACTGATTCCCCTTTTGCTGTTGGTTGTATTTTCCTGCCCTAGGGGACTGCTTTGGTACGTCCCATCAGTATAGGTGTCCCCCAATGAAGAGCGACCCAGAAAAGGAGATTTTTTTTGTACTCAGCATAAAATCTCTCTCTCGTAGCCTTCATTGGAGGACACCGCACCCACCCATTTCTTTTTTGTCCGGATAATCTTTTCCGGTTATTGGGTTTTCATCCGGGATTCTTTTCTAGGGTCCTTCGGACATATTTCTTTTTTAACTGTAAATTTTTATTAAAGTTTTCAAAAGTTAACAATACAAAAACAGAATCACTCCATGAAAAATCAGTGAGATACAAGAGGTCCATAACAGATCAAAGATTTGGGTATCGTTAAACAAGACAGTGCTTAGGCAACCATAAGAGCCCAGAGTAAACCCAGGGAGGCTACTCTCAGTATCTCGTCAGAAGAACGCTCCAATAAAAAAATAAAAAGGTAAAGAAGGGAAGGAAATCCCAACAGGACAAAACAGACAAGGACAAGGACTCCACAAACACAAAAGACAAGGAGACCAAGAGAGGGAGAAAACAAGGGGGGAGATGGTTAAGTCCCCCAACACAAGGAAGGGGGAAGCTAAGGGGGTTGCCTGTCTACAAAGCTATTCCAGGGTTCTTACACAGACAAAAACACAGGTAGGGTATTATTAAGGGAGGCTGTAAGGGAAGACAGAGTGCGCTTCCAACATTTTGCAATGAGAGTCTTCACCGCCAAGACAATGTGCATAAACAACTTAAAGGGGCACTTGGCTAGCAACCTACAGGGGAGAAACTGTAAATATATGAGAAGGTCTAAGGGAACCCAATTCCAAGAACATTCGCCACTAGCTTCTCCACCACTTCCCAATAAGGAACTATCAGAGGGCAAGACCAAAATATGTTGAAGACCGTACCCAACCCCACCCGACAACGCCTGCACCTAGGCGGGATATTTGGGTTCAATCCCTTCGGACATATTTCTTTATTGGCTTCTCCTACTGCTTTGTGACAAAACTGATTACCGCACTTCCAGTGGGCGGGTATATCCTGCCAGGGAGGAGACCACTTTTTCCCAGTGTCAGCACCTCCTAGTGGTAAGAGCATATACCCATCAGTATAGGTGTCTCCCAATGAAGGCTACAAGAAAGAGATTTTACGGTGAGTACACAGCAAAGTACACAGTGAATGTTACATTCACATTACAGTGCATCTTTTCACAGATTTTTCAATAAATGTACATGAATATGAAAAAACTAACCAGTTCTATATAACTTTAGAAAAAAAAAAGCCAAACATTACATTAACATACAATATAAATAACTCAATAAATGTAAAACATACCTGTCATTTGAGGTGACTGCAAAATAAGATGTTGAGTACATGTATAGCCCATGCCATTAATATAGATTGTATTCCATTTCCTCCTCTGCAGACCCCATCCTAAATGTTTTTCCCTGAGCTCAGCTATCTCTGCACCTCCTCCATTATCCCCCCTCACTGATCTCCACAAATTATCCACAGCATGCAAGTTAATCTCCAGCAAGTTTAAAGTCAGTCTCATCTCAAGGCAGATTTTATAAGCAAATTGAGAGAGAATGATTAGTGTAAAAGATGGGGGTGGGGCATAATAACCAAAATGATAAAAAGGGATATCATATGTTAATCTATATAATTAAAAAAAATAATATCTATGGATAAATATAATTAGATCGAGACAATGCTGTCTATTTTATAACAGCTGATGGCACTTTATACCATACACACCAGATCAAAGAATCCATCCACTTGTTAAAAGATTGCATTCTCACTATTCAGGTCCTTCCCTAACTTAAAGGGGTACTCCGCCCCTAGACATCTTATCCCTTATCCAAAGGATAGGGGATAAGATGTCTGACCCCCGCAATCTCAGCTCTGGCACCCCAGACATCCGGTGCACGGAGCGAACTTCGCTCCATGCCGGATGACTGGCGATGCGGGTTGGAGGCTCGTGACGTCACGGTCGCCCTCTCAATGCGAGTCTGTGGGAGGGGGTGTGATGGCCTTCAGGCCCCCCTCCCATAGACTTGCATTGAGGGGGGGGTGGCCGTGATGACACAAGCCTTCGGCGCTGCACAGTAAACAAACGCCGAGTGCAGCAGCGAGATTGCAGGGGTCCCCAGCGGTGGGACCCCTGCCACCAGACATCTTATCCCCTATCCTTTGGATAGGGTATAAGCTGTCTAGGGGCGGAGTACCCCTTTAAGTACAAAGGTAGTTCTTATCAATAAGCCTTGGATGAAATCGTCACATCTGAAAAGATGGATCTTTCTCTAATCCATAAATAAAGGTTGCTGCTGAAATGGTAGGCACTGGTCTCACAAAATAAATCTTTTGTACTGCGCAAACTAGATCTTTAATTAAGAAATCCATTACTATAAGTTAACAATAAGTGGCTCTGTCATCGGAATATGCTTCTTAATGTAACGTCAGGGTATTACAGCTAAAGGTTGGCATGCAGGCTGGTCTTTCACACGGTAGTGTTATTTTTCTGTTCCGTCCCCACTCTAGGCCTATGTGACCTGGTCCATGACACACCGTAATCTACAGCTTGAATGCTGTAGACCAGGGGCCACTGCTGCCTTTGTATAAGATGCTAGATCAAGTCTCAGAAATACACAGACAGCAGTGACTTCCGGTCTACAGAAAAAAAAGCTGTAGATTAAATGGGCACTGCCACCATAAACTACTTTTTATTTTTTAATAGATTGCAATTTGTTTGAATTAAATACCAAATTTATGGGAAAAAGTTCTGTTTACTACCATGTACATTGCTGTTGTCCAACTGTCTTTATGTCCTAACCGACTGTGGCAACAGTGCTGTACAGTCGGAACACAGGAAGTGGGGATGGGCTTAGCACTGTGCTGTATGCCAATCACTGTGCAGAGCACAGGACAGTGTGAAGGTAGCAGCCATGTTTTCACTGACAGAGGGGAGAGCAGACCGAGAGGCAGAGGCTGTCAGCAGTGTCTGTCACTTACACAGACAACCCTGCAGCCTCTCTTCATAACTGGTAAATACATGGTGGAGGTGAGGGAAGGATATGAGCAATGTGCTAAAGCTGTGGGTGTGCACAACATATGGCTGAGCTCTGTGTAGCAGTGCTGAGTCTGTATGGCTTTAAGATGTGTGTAGTAAAGCTGAGTGTGTATAGCTGAGGTGTGTGTAGTAGAACTGAGTGTGTATTACAGAGCTGTGTGTAGCAGAGCTGAGTGTGTATGGCTGGGATAGGTGTGTAGTAGAGATGAGAGTGTGTATTTGGCTGAGCTGTGTGTAGCAGGGGTGAGTGTGTTTATGGCTGAGCTGTGTGTTAGAGCACTGCGCTGGACTGGATTTCCAATCCCGCTCTCGATGACCAATCCCGCCCGCTCCAGCTAACATAGAAATGTACAGACACTAGGGTGCAATGATCTGCACATACTCCCTGTAGTACACACACTATTATACATGGAGGGGTATATGTGCAGAGCATTGCACTCTAGTGTATGTACAGATGTGAATAGCAGTGACTGTGCAGACTCTGGCCCTGGTTCACTGACCGATGCAATGCTCTGCTTTTTGATCGCTTTTTATTTTTTATGGCATATTAAGTGACCAAAAATACGCAATTTTGGACGTGTACAGCAACGACCATGCAATTTAATTAAAGGGTACCTCTCATCAAAAAAACTTTTGATATATTATAGATTAATGTATGCAGAATAACTTTCCAATTGCACGTTATTAAAAAATATGCTTCTTTCTATTTAATTTTCCACTTTGAAGAAATGACCACTAGGGGTCTCCCTACCAGTCCTGACAGCAAGCATTTCAGACTCATGCTGGAGTCCTAAACACTACGAGCTGCCAGTCTGCTTTGTTCACAAAGGAGAACACTCAGAGCTGCCAGCCTGCTTTGTTCACAACCTGTCTGGCTGTGAACAAAGCAGGCTGGCAGCTCTGAGTGTTTAGGACTCCAGCATGAGTCAGAAATGCTTGCTGACAGGACTGATCGGGAAAAATACAATAGAAAGAAGCATATTTTTCATTAACATGCTATTGGAAAGTTATTCAACATTCATTAATCTAAAATATATCAAAAGTTAATTTGATGAGAGGTACCCTTTAACATTATTTTTTAATAGTTCAGACATTTACGCCCGCGGCGATACAAATACAGTGGTCCCTCAACATATGATCGTAATCCATTCCAAATGAACCATCTTTTGTTGAAGTCATCGTATGTTGAGGTATCCGTGCAATGTAAAGTATAGGAAGCTGTACCCACCTGTCCCTGCCGCTCCGGATCGTCACCGCTGCCCTGGATGTCGCCCTCCACCACTGACGCCGCGTCCCCGACGCTCCGGACGTCTCTGCTTCCCCGGGATCCTCGCTCTCCGCTGCAGTTATCACGTAGCTACGCACGCACGCGGCTCCTATTGGATGACGGGACGGCGTGCGCACGACGTAATGACGACGAAGGAGAGCGCCGGCGATGGAGGGGATCGTGAAGAGGACGCTCCGGAGCCCCAAGGACAGGTAGGAGACCATCACCGGAGCACCGTAAACGGCTATCCGGTGGCAGCTGAAGCAGTCAGTACTGCCGGATAGCCGTTTATGCGATGGCCACGACATACAAAAGCATCGTATGTTGATGCTGCCTTCAACATGCGATGGCCTCTGAGAGGCCATCGCATGTTGAAATTATCGTATGTCGGGGCCATCGTAGGTCGGGGGGGGGGGGGGGGGTCACTTTACTATTTTAGTTTGTTTTTTTTACACATTATTTTAGTTAAAAAATAGGATTGGGGGGATTCAAGCTTTTATTAGGGAGGGGGTTAAAAAAAAGTTTTTTTTACACTTTACTTTTTGTTATAGCTTAGGGTCTGTAGAAGACCCTAAGGTGCAATGCTCTGCAGTCAGCACATACACCCCCCCATGTGTATAGCAGTGTGTGTGTGTATATGTACATTCCCATACAGGTGGGGGTATGTGCAGAGCACTGCACCCTTGTCTGTAGTAGAGACTTGTAGCAGGGGTGAGTGTGTATGTGGCTGAGCTGTGTAGCAGGGGTGAGTGTGTATGTGGCTGAGCTGTGTAGCAGGGGTGAGTGTGTATGTGGCTGAGCTGTGTAGCAGGGGGTGAGTGTGTATGTGGCTGAGCTGTGTAGCAGGGGGTGAGTGTGTATGTGGCTGAGCTGTGTAGCAGGGGGTGAGTGTGTATGTGGCTGAGCTGTGTAGCAGGGGGTGAGTGTGTATGTGGCTGAGCTGTGTAGCAGGGGGTGAGTGTGTATGTGGCTGAGCTGTGTAGCAGGGGTGAGTGTGTATGTGGCTGAGCTGTGTAGCAGGGGTGAGTGTGTATGTGGCTGAGCTGTGTAGCAGGGGTGAGTGTGTATGTGGCTGAGCTGTGTAGCAGGGGTGAGTGTGTATGTGGCTGAGCTGTGTAGCAGGGGTGAGTGTGTATGTGGCTGAGCTGTGTAGCAGGGGTGAGTGTGTATGTGGCTGAGCTGTGTAGCAGGGGTGAGTGTGTATGTGGCTGAGCTGTGTAGCAGGGGTGAGTGTGTATGTGGCTGAGCTGTGTAGCAGGGGTGAGTGTGTATGTGGCTGAGCTGTGTAGCAGGGGTGAGTGTGTATATGGCTGAGCTGTGTAGCAGGGGTGAGTGTGTATATGGCTGAGCTGTGTAGCAGGGGTGAGTGTGTATATGGCTGAGCTGTGTAGCAGGGGTGAGTGTATATGGCTGAGCTGTGTATCAGGACTGAGTGTGTACGGCTGAGCTGTGTAGCAGGGGTGAGTGTGTATATGGCTGAGCTGTGTAGCAGGGGTGAGTGTATATGGCTGAGCTGTGTATCAGGACTGAGTGTGTACGGCTGAGATGTGTGTATTGAGCTTCTATACTTCACTCTTCTCTGTAGCTACTGCCAAGGTGAACAGAGGAGACAGCAGCTGATTGGCTGCTGCTGGCAACCTGGCAACTAAGGGACAGGAAGTTTACAGTAGTGAGGACAAGCATCATCACTGCCTGGGATCACCCACAGAGTTCAGAAGACTGCAGTGTTTTTGTTTATTTTGACTCAGTGAAGAAGGGACAAGGTCATATGGGCATACAGCAGGACAGGAACAGTGTCCGAACAGTGAAATAATGCCACCCTTGGAAAGAAGGACCAGCCTGTGTAAGGAAGCCTAGCTCCTTACTACCGGGCAGACAAGAAAAACAATGTCCTAGGGGGTATACTCATATAGGACATCTATGGCACATCCAGAGGATATGCCACAGATGTCTAATAGATGCTAATAGAGTCCTACCTTTCGAAACTGCACCTATCTTGAGATTGATGGCCCCTCCCCCACCCCCTGTCCTTGTTTACGGAACGGCTTTAAAGGAAATCTGTCATCAGCATCACCCGCACTAAGCCTGTTACACAGGTTTGTAGTGCGGGTGATGCTGATTAAAACGCTATGTACCTTATTAAAAACCGAGCAGTGGACGTTTTGAAATCTTTATATTTACTTACCTGTCAATCACAGGCTTGGGGCTCAGTTACGTCAGCGGGACTTGGAAGCGGGACTCGGCCGGCCATTGATGTAAAGTTTCCTGTGATCTAAAGTTTTTACAAGTGCGCATGCGTGGGTTAACGCTAGCGTAAACTCGGAAGCGGGACTCGGCCGGTGATGTAAAGTTTTTTCCAATTTGTGGAAAACGCCATGCGCATGTGCGAATTCACGCTATTAGCGTACGCTATGCTAACACTAAGCTACGCTAAATACACGCTAACACTAAGCTACGCTAAAACTAAGCTACACTAAATACGCTAAAACTGCGCTTACACTAAGCTATGCTAAAACTGCACTAACACTACGCTACGCTAAATACGCAAAACCTGCGCTAACACTAAGCTACGCTAAAACGGCGCTAACAGTAAGCTACGCTAAATACGCTAAAACTGCGTTAACACTACACTACACACGCTAAAACTGCGCTAATACTACACTACACACGCTAAAACTGCGCTAACACTACAATATGCTAAATATGCTAAACCTGTGCTAACACTAAGCTACGCTAAATACGCTAAAACTGCGCTAACAGTAAGCTACGCTAAATATGCTAAAACTGCGCTAACAGTAAGCAATGCTAAATACGCTAAAACTGCGCTAACAGTAAGCTACGCTAAATACGCTAAAACTGCGTTAACACTACACTAACACTACACTATGCTAAATATGCTAAACCTGTGCTAACACTAAGCTACGCTAAAACTGCGCTAACAGTAAGCTACGCTAAATACGCTAAAACTGCGCTAACACTAAGCTATGCTAAATACGCTAAAACTGCACTAACACTAAGCTACGCTAAAACTGCACTAACACTACGCTACGCTAAATACGCTAAACCTGCGCTAACACTAAGCTACGCTAAATACGCTAAACCTGCGCTAACACTAAGCTACGCTAAATATGCTAAACCTGCGCTAACACTAAGCTACGCTAAATATGCTAAACCTGCGCTAACGCTAAAACTGCGCTAAAACTGCGCTAACAGTAAGCTACGCTAAAACTGCGCTAACACTAAGATACGCTAAAACTGCTCTAACACTACACTACATACGCTAAAACTGCGCTAACAGTAAGCTACGCTAAATATGCTAAAACTGCGCTAACACTACACTACACACGCTAAAACTGCACTAACTACAATATGCTAAACCTGTGCTAACACTAAGCTACGCTAAATACGCTAAAACTGCGCTAACAGTAAGCTATGCTAAATACGCTAAAACTGCGCTAACAGTAAGCTACGCTAAATATGCTAAAACTGCGCTAACACTACACTACACACGCTAAAACTGCACTAACTACAATATGCTAAATATGCTAAACCTGTGCTAACACTAAGCTACGCTAAATACGCTAAAACTGCGCTAACAGTAAGCTATGCTAAATACGCTAAAACTGCGCTAACAGTAAGCGATGCTAAATACGCTAAAACTGCGCTAACGGTAAGCTACGCTAAAACTGCGTTAACACTACACACGCTAAAACTGCGCTAACACTACACTATGCTAAATATGCTAAACCTGTGCTAACACTAAGCTACGCTAAAACTGCACTAACAGTAAGCTACGCTAAATGCGCTAACACTAAGCTATGCTAAATACGCTAAAACTGCGCTAACACTAAGCTACGCTAAAACTGCACTAACACTACGCTACGCTACGCTAAATACGCTAAACCTGCGCTAACACTAAGCTACGCTAAATATGCTAAACCTGCGCTAACACTAAGCTACGCTAAAACTGCGCTAACAGTAAGCTACGCTAAAACTGCGCTAACACTAAGATACGCTAAAACTGCGCTAACACTACACTACATACGCTAAAACTGCGCTAACAGTAAGCTACGCTAAATATGCTAAAACTGCGCTAACACTACACTACATACGCTAAAACTGCGCTAACACTACACTACATACGCTAAAACTGCGCTAACAGTAAGCTACGCTAAATACGCTAAAACTGCGCCAACACTAAGCTACGCTAAATCTGCGCTAACACTAAGCTACGCTAAATACGCTAAAACTGCGATAACACTAAGCTACGCTAAAACTGCACTAACACTACGCTACGCTAAATACGCTAAACCTGCACTAACACTAAGCTACGCTAAATACGCTAAACCTGCGCTAACACTTAGCTACGCTAAATATGCTAAACCTGCGCTAACACTAAGCTACGCTAAATATGCTAAACCTGCGCTAACACTAAGCTACGCTAAATATGCTAAACCTGCGCTAACACTAAGCTACGCTAAATATGCTAAACCTGCGCTAACACTAAGCTACGCTAAAACTGCGCTAACAGTAAGCTACGCTAAAACTGCGCTAACACTACACTACACACGCTAAAACTGCGCTAACAGTAAGCTACGCTAAATATGTTAAAACTGCGCTAACACTACACTACACTACACACGCTAAAACTGCGCTAACAGTAAGCTACACAAAATACGCTAAAACTGCGCTAGCACTATACTACACTAAATACGCTAAAACTACAATAACACTACACTAAGCTACACTAAATACGTTAAAATTGCGCGAACGCTACACTAACTACACTAAAATTGCGCTAACACTACGCTAACTACTCTATAACTGTGTAAAACTACAACTCCCAGCATGCCTGGAAAGCCTTTAGCTGTCTGGGCATGCTGAGAGTTGTGGTCCCTTCAGTGTAATATAAGCTAAACTACAACTCCCAGCATGCCTTGGCATGCTAGGAGTTGTAGTCTCTTCAAAACCTATACCCTACCTCCTTTCCCTATTAATCCTAAACTACACTAAATTAAAACCTAGGTACACTACACTAATATAAATCTATGGTAAGCCTAAGGCTACACTACGCTACCCACTAACTACGCTACGCTAATTTCCACGGCTACGCTAAGAGATAAGCTATTAACGTAAGCCTATGATCTAAAGTATTTTCCAATAAGCTAAATTTATTACTGCGCATGCGCAGGTTTACGCTAGCACTACAGGTCTACGCTAATAGCGTAGACTCGCACATGCGCATAGCACTTTTCAGATTGGAAAATACTTTACATCACAGGTATTTTCCAATCTGTGAAAAACACCATACGCATGCACGAGTCTACGCTAGAACTACTGCGCATGCGTACTCTAATAGCGTGAACTCGCACATGCGCATGGCGTTTTCCACAGATTGGAAAAAAACTTTACATCACCGGCCATTGATGTTAAGTTTCCTGAGATCTAAAGTTTTTACAAGTGTGCATGCGCGGGTTAACGCTAGCGTAAACCCGCGCATGCGCACTTGTAAAAACTTTAGATCACAGGAAACTTTACATCAATGGCCGGCCGAGTCCCGAGTCCCGCTGACGTAACTGAGCCCCAAGCCTGTGATTGACAGCTAAGTAAATATAAAGATTTCTAAACATCCACTGCTCGGTTTTTAATAAGGTACATAGCGTTTTAATCAGCATCACCTGCACTACAAACCTGTGTAACAGGCTTAGTGCGGGTGATGTTGATGACAGATTTCCTTTAAATTTCTACACCACTTATTTTTATAAGCATGCCATAGTTAAAAAAAAAAAATATATATTATATATATATATATATATATATATATATATATATATATAAAAGTTCACACTGTTTACCATTTGTGAAAAATATCTGTAGCTTCCAATACTCTTCCTCGGCTAAGAATTTTAAGTCTTTTTGTCGTTCCTTTAATAAATCTTGTTTATCCAATATCCATTGCAAACTAGAAAAAACGAAAAGCACAAAATGTATTAATGTCAGAAAATTAGTACGAATATGTATTGCATTAAAATGTAAAAAAAAAAAAAAAAAAAAAGGCATGCTGGAAGTTGTAGTTTTGCAACAGCTGGAGGCACACTGCTTGGGAACCACTTCTGCACGGCTGAACGTACACACAGGATACAGCAGGCTGCAGCCTCCAGTCTATGGCCCCCATAATCCCAGGAATAGAGGCTGCCCCTTACACAGCATTTACCATTAGGACCCTGTTCACAAAGGAGGCCCGACCTCTCCGACTAGAACTTGCGGCACTTACTAGTGAGAGCTCTGCCAGAAGTTCCCCGCCATGAACGCTAAAACCGGGAGAAAACACCTAAGCGGAGAGCGACGGTCGTGACGTCACTGCGGGTCAGCCGCCGTTTTCTGCCGACTACAAAATACGAAGACCTCCAGCGATAAATCCAGGAAGAGAGCCGGCGTGCAACCTGCAACTCTGCCCGGACGGAAACTGCAGCGTCTAGGAACCAATATGTCACCAGAGGTTTTCTTCCGCGCTGCACTGAATAAGCAGAACGACTGGACTACTAAGGGGAGATTTATCAAAACCCGTGTAGAATAAGGGTAGTACAGTTGTCTATAGAAACCAATCAGAGCGCTTCTTTCATTTTTAAAGAGGCCTGTGGAAAATGAAAGACGCGCTCTGATTGGTTGCTATGGGCAACTTCACCACTCTTTCTCAGCACAGGTTTTGATAAATATCCCCCTTACAGTTTAGGATTCAAGAAGATGTATTAAGCTGTAGGTCTAGGCTAAACTGTTCATCCTGAGCTACCTGATTCATGGCTGTGTTGCCAGAAGTACAAAACTGGTAAAAGCTTAATTTGCATAAATAATTATATATGTGTGACATCACAGGATACACATGTGCGGGAAATTTTGTCCTATTCTGACCCCTATAGCTTTTTTATTTCTCTTTATATGGGGATGTATGAGGCTAATTTTTGGCGCCCCATTCTGTAGTTTTTAACAGTACCATTTTTGTTTTGATGTGACTTTTTGATCTCTTTTTTTTTAAATTAAATTCAGTAGTTGTGGTTAGTTACTAACTACAACTCCCAGCATACCCTGATACAGCCTATGGCTCAGCAGCTGCCCCAAACGAAAACTACAACTCCCAGCATGTTGGACTATATAGTAGTATATAGTATTGGTCAGTGTTTCTAACCAGGGTGCCTCCAGCTGTTGCAAAACTACAACTCCCAGCATGTTGGACTATATAGTAGTATATAGTATTGGTCAGTGTTTCTAACCAGGGTGCCTCCAGCTGTTGCAAAACTACAACTCCCAGCATGTTGGACTATATAGTAGTATATAGTATTGGCCAGTGTTTCTAACCAGGGTGCCTCCAGCTGTTGCAAAACTACAACTCCCAGCATGTTGGACTATATAGTAGTATATAGTATTGGCCAGTGTTTCTAACCAGGGTGCCTCCAGCTGTTGCAAAACTACAACTCCCAGCATGCCCGGACAGCCAACGGCTGTCTGGGCATGCTGGGAGTTGTAGTTTTGCAACAGCTGGAGGTGCTCTGGTTGGAAAACACTGGTATAGTATATGGTGCAACATTCCAGAAGTTGGAGGATTTGTCGGAAAAATACAGGCAGGGTGGCCAAAATACCGGCTGACCAGGTGGCAACCCTAGTGGCAAGCTGGGTGACCAGGACATTTGTCCGTTGTCTGGTGGCGCTTCCCTCTAGCACTGTAGAAAAAGCATAGTAGGGAAACTGATGAAAGAACTAATCCCAATAATTTGAATGGAACAGTTCACATTTATCTGGATGCCGGATGCTAACCGACTATTGCACGTTGTCATCAGTTGTGTCGAGTTTTAGGGTACGTTCACATGAGTGGATATACAGTGTATTTTATGCTGCGGATCCGCTGGTGAAGGCCCCGCTCTATGCTGTCTTTACATGTGCCTGCTCGTAGCGGCAATACGCCGCGACTAGCAGATGCACTGCAGCGATGTGCTTGGCGTAAGCTCCCGCGATGTGCGAGTATACTGCGACTCGCACATCGCAGTGTGTCTGCTATGAGCAGGCACATGTAAAGACAGCATAGAGCGGGGCCTTCACCACCGGATCCGCAGCTAAATACGCTGCGAAAATCCGCTCGTGTGAACGTACCCTCAGGCTGGGTTCACTGAGCCGGACATCAGACATATGTGAACCCAGCTTTAGTCTGTGTCTGGTGAAACCAGCTGAATAAAGTTCTGCAAAATATTACTTAAAAATGACTAGATATGACAAATCCAGGCCATTTCTTATAGGTTATAGGGAACCATTGGGGCAGATTTAGTAATACATTTATGCCAGGTTTTTGTGTTTGTCCTGAATGCCCTATTTAAAGGGGTACTCTGGTGGAAAACCTTTATTTTTTTTTTTAAATCAACTGGTGTCAAAAAGTTAATCAGATTTGTAAATTACTTCTATTAAAAAATCTTAATCCTTCCTGTACTTATTAGCTGCTGAATACTACAGAGGAAATTATTTTCTTTTTGGAACACAGTGCTCTCTGCTGACATCACGAGCACAGTGATTCACTTTCTGGCACCAGTTGATTGGAAAATAAAATAATCCAACGGCGTATCCCTTTAAGATGCCCCTGCGCTAGTTTCCCTCATAACTATAACATTTTCCTTTTTCAGAATTGACATGCTTTAAAATTTCAGACAGTAAATTCCTTTTTGGATCAGCCGTCTCCCCCGGTCCCAGCTTTGTGTAAAACACGATATGAGCGGTGCCTCAAGCTTGTTCTCCTAGGTCATAGTAACATGCCATATTCTCCCAGTGTGACATAATACCTCATATTAGTGCATATATTTATACCACCTCCAAATAATGATATTCATAATCAAAATCGGAATAAAAATATCATAATATACACAGTGATGTTTATTAACCCCTTAACGACGAAGGACGTATATTTACGTCCTGCGCCGGCTCCCGCGATATGAAGCGGGATCGCGCCACGATCCTGCATCATATCGCGTCGGTCCCAGCACTCATCAACGGCCGGGACCCGCGGCTAATACCACACATCACCGATCGCGGCGATGTGCGGTATTAATCCTTTAGAAGCGGCGGTCAAAGCTGACCGCCGCATCTAAAGTGAAAGTGAAAGTGACCCGGCTGCTTAGTCGGGCTGTTCGGGACCGCCGCGGTGAAATCGCGGCGTCCCGAACAGCTTACAGGACACCAGGAGGGCCCTTACCTGCCTCCTCGGTGTCTGATCGACGAATGACTATTCCGTACCTGAGATCCAGGCAGGAGCAGTCAAGCGCCGATAACAGTGATCACAGGCGTGGTAATACACGCCAGTGATCAGCATGAGAGATCAGTGTGTGCAGTGTTATAGGTCCCTATGGGACCTATAACACTGCAAAAAAAAAGTTTTAAAAAGTGTTAATAAAGGTCATTTAACCCCTTCCCTAATAAAAGTTTGAATCACCCCCCTTTTCCCATAAAAAAAATAAAACAAAAAATCATACCAATAAAAACTTCAGATCATGGCGCAAAAAATGAGCCCTCATACCGCCCTGTACGTGGAAAAATAAAAAAGTTCTAGGGGTCAGAAGATGACATTTTTAAACGTATACATTTTCCTGCATGTAGTTATGATTTTTTCCAGAAGTACGACAAAATCAAACCTATATAAGTAGGGTATCATTTTAACCGTATGGACCTACAGAATAATGATAAGGTGTAACTTTTACCGAAATTTGCACTGCGTAGAAACGGAAGCCCCCAAAAGTTACAAAATGGCGTTTTTTCTTCGATTTTGTCGCACAATGATTTTTTTTTCCGTTTCGCCGTGAATTTTTGGGTAAAATGACTAATAACACTGCAAAGTAGAATTGGTGACGCAAAAATAAGCCATAATATGGATTTTTAGGTGGAAAATTGAAAGGGTTATGATTTTTAAAAGGTAAGGAGGAAAAAACGAAAGTGCAAAAACTGAAAAACCCTGAGTCCTTAAGGGGTTAAAACATCATGTTTAAGAGTCATAACAATAATGTGTGCATAATAATAAACAAACAAGTGTCCATCATACAGAATGCAGAAGTAACCTATAAGGGCTACTTTAGTATCATCATTTTTTATGTTATGGTGGGGGTGTGGTAAAAATAAAAAATAATTGATACTTACATACCCTGATCCCCCTCAGCTCCTGTCCAAGCAACTTCCTGTCCCCTGTTTTTCACCACTTCTTGGTACTGGCCACAGCAGTGTCCCCCCTAAGACAGTAATTGGCTAAGTCCTGGTCAGACAGCTTATCTTGAAAATAGCAACAATCATTGACCAGCGGGGGACCAGAAGTTTATGGAACGGGGGGCTGTGAGGGGCAGGGTAAGTAAGTATCACTTAATTTGGTAAGTTTACCTGAACCACAATATAATATAAAAACAATTAGGATTTCCCCTTAATGAGGAGAATAATACTTACCCAAACAATTAATATCATCCTGAATGTGAAGTAATAAACATGAAGTAAGATCAGGTAAACTCCATTAGAGACCATGCCAGCAACACACATTACATACCATTGCTACATATATGTCAGGTAAGATGCAATTTACAGATCCCCTTATAGATCATACCAATGCTACATATATGACAGGTAAGATGCAATTTACAGATCCCCTTATAGATCATACCATTGCTATATATGTCAGGTAAGATGCAATTTGTTTTTATGTCCATTTGTTTTTCTTTTGCATTCAATTGAAAAATGTTGGTTAGTTCACAGGAAGTTTAAAGTAGTTTTCCCAACTTCCAAAGGGATTTCCTATCCACAGAATAGGGAATAACAAGATGATTGGTGGGAATTGAACAGTTGAGCCCTCCACCGATCACCATGTGTGCACAGCTAGAATTCCATGCAATCTCTGTGGGGCTTCCAGACATTGCCCAGCACTCAGCAATGTTCAGACATAATGCTCCTAAGAGCTTACAATCTAAAGAAAGAAATCCTCTCCACCACAGCATATGATCATTGATGGTACTGCCTGACGCTACAGGGATGACTCCTGCCCACAAGAACAAATTTTCTGCCCTCCATCTGAATGAAGGAGCGATAGGACATATGTGCTGATGCTCTCTTCAAGTCTAGAGACTTGACAAAGTGAGGCAAGTTCCGTTCTTGGCTGTCCATTGTCAGGCCTGTAGGATTGAATGGGTGCATGTCTGACCATTGAACCATATTAGTCCTTGTTCTCTTGATCAGTAGGGGTCCCATTCACAGCGGTTGGATCCCTGGAATCAGACACTCAGCTATCAGTTTGGGTCATTGCACCTAAGGCCAGGATGGGACTTTTTTCATTAAAGGGGTACTCCTGTGAAAACCTTTATTCTTTTAAATCAACTGGTGCCAGAAAGTTAAACAGATTTGTAAATTACTTCTATTAAAAAATCTTAATCCTTCCTGTACTCTACAGAGGAAATTTGTTTCTTTTTGGAATTCTCTCTGATGACATCACGAGCACAGTGCTCTTTGCTGACGTCATTATAATAATAATAATAACTCTTTATTTATTGTTGTCCTTAGTGGAATTTGAACCCAAGGCTCCAGCACTGCAAGGAAGCAGTGCTAACCACTGAGCCACCATGCTGCCCTTAGCATACATCTGCCATGCATGGTTGCTAAAATGGACAGAGATGTCAGCAGAGAGCACTGTGCTCGTGATGCCATCAGTGTTCCAAAAAGAAAGGAATTTCCTCTGTAGCATTCAGCAGCTAATAAGTACTGGAAGGATTAAGATTTTTTAATAGAAGTAAACTTTCTGGCACCAGTTGATTTAAAAGAAAAAAGGTTTTCACCGGAGTACCCCTTTAAATTCGTCCGATGAAAAGTTGCAGGCTGGCCCTGTGTGACATTTTCTGCGACATTTTATTTAGAGCGTTTACATTTCATTACAATAAAGTGGTCTTACTTAGAGCACTTTGTGCAGTAGTCACTGATTTATTATGTGCGACTTTTTGTTAAATGTCGCACAAATGTCGCTCCGGACAGATTATGAAGATATTACAGGGCAGGTTAAGCCTGCCCTATACAGCTATTGAAATGGCTTTATGCAACAATTGTATTAAGGTCACTGCGACATTTGTAAAATTGTCACACGGCCGCCACTTCTCTGCTTCAGAATAAAGTAGAACAGTTTTATGGGGATTCATCAAAGTCAGTGCGCCATTTGATAAATTTGGCACATGTCCACCACTTACTCCACTACATTTGTGCCCTATACACGTTCAAAACTAACATCAGTCTTCGGAAATACCCCTCAATGTGTCTGTATTAGACTGTGCACACACTACATTTTACTATATGGAGTGTTGCCCAATATATCCCTCCAGTTTATTCAACACATGTATGCGACTGTATAGACATCAGACAGTGGCGAACAACTATAAAAAAAAACAAATATAAAAACTTGATGCGAAGAGGTAATAAATCTTCATGTTACTTACTGACTGAATAACATAAATCATCATCATCATCCTTTAAGACAAGAATTAGTAATAGTGCCCACTCTCTCATCGTGACACCATATTCATTCAGCAGTACCCTATCAGAAATAATGGCATATAGAATGGCATAATTCTGCTTATTCCCAGTTGGATAGGCTGTTCAGTCCCCCTTTGAGGATGTGTGCAATATACCTTATAATATTTGCCACAGGTATCATTTAGTGCCTTTGTCCATAGTTCTCTGTATAGTGCTCCTGTTTTACTTTTTGCCCAAGATTGATGACTGGCGATGCGGAGGCTCGTGACGTCACCCCCCCCCAACTCGTGATGACCCGGCCACGCCCCCTCAATGCAAGTCTATGGGAAGGGGCGTGACTACCATCACGCCCCCACCCATAGACTTGCATTGAGGGGTTGTGGCCGTGATGTCACGAGCAGGGTGCGGCCGTGATTTCAGGACCCTCTGGTGCTGCACCCAACGCTCTAAACGAACGTCGGGTGCAGCAGGGAGATAGCGGGGGTCCCCAGCGATCAGACATCTTATCCCCCTATTCTTTGGATAGGGGATAAGATGTCTAGGGGCGGAGTACCCCTTTAAAACAATGTTTACACAGCTCAATGGTTCCTGGTTCAATGTTCCTGCGGACACTGGAATAAGGATTTCTGCAGCAGAAATGCTGTATGCACAGTGTAGCAGGATCCTAATAAAAACAATAGGACTCGGCTGCAGCCAAATTTTCCTGTGGAATTTCGCTCGGAAATTCTGCTGCGTGAATGTAGCCTAACACTCTGCAGAGTGCCTGTGTGGTATCTGACCTTTCTATAGGCACTGCATGTTGATATTATTAGTCATATTGATGTTGGTATAGTATACAAATAGAAGGTTGCAGCAGCACTCTTGGTCAAAAAAAATGAAGGCTCTTAGGGCACTTTTTGATTAAAACATGTCCCCGATTCACCACACAGAGGTGACTGCACTTTGGATGGGACCCAAACACGCTCACTCTACTAATCTCTGCTGGGCCTGTAGCCCCTAACTGGGTTATATGGAGGATCCACTATCAATCCTCCTCTGGTAAGGCTATGGAGGGATGCCATTCCCACTAACACACACTGTCGCAAAAACAAAGAGACAGCCAGCACAACTACCAAGTTGATGGCACACACTGAGCTTAAGTCTGTGTTTCTGTGTTCTACTTTTATTTTCTTAACTATGATGGAAGTTGCACAAATGTTATAGCCCGCAAATTACGCTTTTTATGTAACTATTGGAGTTATGTAAACAATGTAGGTTGCAGGGTTATGTCCTATGTGCAACTCCTATTAAAGTCAATAGGAGTTACAAAAGTTATGTAATTTCCCTGCTTCAGCTGCTCTCAGCTTGCCAACCAACTTCAGAAGCCACAAACAGGCATGGGAATACCTCTTTAAGTAAGTGGTAAGGGTCAAGACCAAGCAAAGAAAAATTTGCTGCACCACATAATGCATGCTGCCATTTTTCTATGCTATGGAGAGGGCAATAATGTATTTGAGCTGGTGGGGTTTCTGTGCCTAGTCTGCTTTTTATTTCCAACCCGAACATGGCTGCTTTTCATCTGTACAGATCGTGTCTATTGTTGCACAAGTACAGTGGGGGTCAAAAGTTTGGGCACCCCAGGTAAAAATTTGCATTAATGTGCATAAAGAAGTCAAGGAAACATGGAAAAATCTCATAAAAGCATCAAATTACAGGTTAGACATTCTTATAATATGTCAACAAAAGTAAGATTTTATTTCCATCATTTACACTTTCCAAATAACAGAAAACGAAAAAATGGCGTCTGCAAAAGTTTGGGCACCCTGCAGAATTTATAGCATGCACTGCCCCCTTTGCAAAACTGAGACCTGCCAGTGTCATGGATTGTTCTCAATCATCATCTGGGAAGACCAGGTGATGTCAATCTCAAAGGTTTTAAATGCCCAGACTCATCTGACCTTGCCCCAACAATCAGCACCATGGGTTTTTCTAAGCAGTTGTCTAGAAATCTGAAAAGGAAAATAGTTGATGCTCAAAAAGCTGGAGGAGGCTATAAGAAGATAGCAAAACATTGTCAGATGTCAATATCCTCTGTTCGGAATGTATTTAAGAAATGGCAGTCATCAGGAACAGTGGAAGTTAAAGCAAGATCTGGAAGACCAAGAAAATATCAGACAGAACAGCTCGCAGGATTGTGAGAAAAACAATTCAAAACCCATGTTTGACTGCACAATCCCTCCAGAAAGATCTGGCAGACACTGGAGTTGTGGTACACTATTCCACTATAAAGAGATACTTGTACAAATATGGTCTTCATGGAAGAGTCATTAGAAGAAAACGTCTCCTATGTCCTCACCACGAAAATCAGCGTTTGAACTTTGCAAATGAACGTAGAGACAAGCCTGATGCATCTTGGAAACAAGTTCTGTGGACCGATGAGGTTAAAATTGAACTTTTTGGCCGGAATGAGCAAAGATATGTTTGGAGAAGAAGGGGAACAGAATTTAATGAAAAGAACCTCTGTCCAACTGTTAAGCATGGGGGTGGATCAATCATGCTTTGGGGTTGTATTGCAGCCAGTGGCCCAGGGAACATCTCACGAGTAGAAGGAAAAATGGATTCAATAAAATTTCAGCAAATTATGGATGCTAACTTGATGCCATCTGTGAAAAAGCTGAAGTTAAAGAGAGGATGCCTTCTACAAATGGATAATGATCCTAAACACACCTCGAAATCCACAGGGGATTACATCAAGAGGCATAAACTGAAGGTTTTGCCATGGCCTTCACAATCTCCTGACCTCAACATAATTGAAAATCTATGGATAGACCTTAAAAGAGCAGTGCGTGACAGACAACCCAGAAATCTCAAAGAACTGGAAGACTTTTGTAAGGAAGAATGGGCAAATATACCTCAAACAATAATTGAAAGACTCTTGGCTGGCTACAAAAAGTGTTTACAAGCTGTGATACTTGCCAAAGGGGGCAGTACAAGATATTAACTCTGCAGGGTGCCCAAACTTTTGCAGATGCCATTTTTTTGTTTTCTGTTATTTTGAAAGTGCAAATGATGGAAATAAAATCTAACTTTTGTTGACATATTATAAGAATGTCTAATCTGTAATTTGATGCCTTTTGGAGATTTTTCCATCTTTCCTTGGCTTCTTTATGCACATTAATACAATTTTTTACCTGGGGTGCCCAAACTTTTGATCCCCACTGTATCATCAGTAAAGCTAAACTACAAATCAACCATTCAATAATAGATCCAAAAGAAGTCAGGATCTATTGGATTCAAAGGCAACTTCACATAGAGTTGTCTTCTGCTAAGCCGGTTTTTAAATTCCCCTGCCGGATTGCAAAAATGAATGCACCCTAACTAAGTTTCTGAATCTGCCCTTATGGACACCTTTTGGTTTTTGAAAGCTTGGAATAAGGACGAGGCTGAGGATGCTCCAGCAGACCCATCTGACCTTCTTAACACTGTTACGCCGAGCGCTCCGGGTCCCCGCTCCTCCCCGGAGCGCTCGCTACACTCTCTCCGCTGCAGCGCTCCGGTCAGATCCACTGACCCGGGGCGCTGCGATTCTGCTTCCAGCCGGGATGCGATTCGCGATGCGGCTAGCTCCCGCTCGCGATGCGCACCCCGGCTCCCGTACCTGACTCGCTCTCCCTCGGTCCTGTCCCGGCGCGCGCGGCCCCGCTCCCTAGGGCGCGCGCGCGCCGGGTCTTTGCGATTTAAAGGGCCACTGCGCCGCTGATTGGCGCAGTGATTCCAATTAGTGTCTTCACCTGTGCACTTCCCTATATCACCTCACTTCCCCTGCACTTCCCTGCCGGATCTTGTTGCCATTGTGCCAGTGAAAGCGTTCCTTGTGTGTTCCTAGCCTGTGTTCCAGACCTCCTGCTGTTGCCCCTGACTACGATCCTTGCTGCCTGCCCCGACCTTCTGCTACGTCCGACCTTGCTTCTGTCTACTCCCTTGTACCGCGCCTATCTTCAGCAGCCAGAGAGGTTGAGCCGTTGCTAGTGGATACGACCTGGTCACTACCGCCGCAGCAAGACCATCCCGCTTTGCGGCGGGCTCTGGTGAAAACCAGTAGTGACTTAGAACCGATCCACTAGCACGGTCCACGCCAATCCCTCTCTGGCACAGAGGATCCACTACCTGCCAGCCGGCATCGTGACAGTAGATCCGGCCATGGATCCCGCTGAAGTTCCTCTGCCAGTTGTCGCTGACCTCACCACGGTGGTCGCCCAGCAGTCACAACAGATAGCGCAACAAGGCCAACAGCTGTCTCAACTGACCGTTATGCTACAACAGTTACTACCACAGCTTCAGCAGTCATCTCCTCCGCCAGCTCCTGCACCTCCTCCGCAGCGAGTGGCCGCTCCTGGGCTACGCCTATCCTTGCCGGATAAATTTGATGGGGACTCTAAGTTTTGCCGTGGCTTTCTTTCCCAATGTTCCCTGCATCTGGAGATGATGTCGGACCTGTTTCCCACTGAAAGGTCTAAGGTGGCTTTCGTAGTCAGCCTTCTGTCCGGAAAAGCCCTGTCATGGGCCACACCGCTCTGGGACCGCAATGACCCCGTCACTGCCTCTGTACACTCCTTCTTCTCGGAAATCCGAAGTGTCTTTGAGGAACCTGCCCGAGCCTCTTCTGCTGAGACTGCCCTGTTGAACCTGGTCCAGGGTAATTCTTCCGTTGGCGAGTATGCCGTACAATTCCGTACTCTTGCTTCAGAATTATCCTGGAATAATGAGGCCCTCTGCGCGACCTTTAAAAAAGGCCTATCCAGCAACATTAAAGATGTTCTGGCCGCACGAGAAATTCCTGCTAATCTACATGAACTTATTCACCTAGCCACTCGCATTGACATGCGTTTTTCCGAAAGGCGTCAGGAGCTCCGCCAAGATATGGACTCTGTTCGCACGAGGCGTTTCTTCTCCTCGGCTCCTCTCTCCTCTGGTCCCCTGCAATCTGTTCCTGTGCCTCCCGCCGTGGAGGCTATGCAGGTCGACCGGTCTCGCCTGACACCTCAAGAGAGGACACGACGCCGCATGGAGAACCTCTGCCTGTACTGTGCTAGTACCGAACACTTCCTGAGGGATTGTCCTATCCGTCCTCCCCGCCTGGAAAGACGTCCGCTGACTCCGCACAAAGGTGAGACAGTCCTTGATGTCTACTCTGCTTCTCCACGTCTTACTGTGCCTGTGCGGATGTATGCCTCTGCCTTCTCCTTCTCTACCGTGGCCTTCTTGGACTCTGGATCTGCAGGAAATTTTATTTTGGCCTCTCTCGTCAACAGGTTCAACATCCCAGTGACCAGTCTCGCCAGACCCCTTTACATCAATTGTGTAAACAATGAAAGATTGGACTGTACCATACGCTTCCGCACGGAGCCCCTTCTAATGAGCATCGGATCTCATCACGAGAGGATTGAACTTTTGGTCCTCCCCAATTGCACCTCGGAAATTCTCCTTGGACTTCCCTGGCTTCAACTTCATTCCCCAACCCTGGATTGGTCCACTGGGGAGATCAAGAGTTGGGGGCCCTCTTGTTCCAAGGACTGTCTAAGACCGGTTCCCAGTAACCCTTGCCGTGACTCTGTGGTTCCCTCAGTAACCGGTCTCCCTAAGGCCTATATGGACTTCGCGGATGTTTTCTGCAAAAAACAAGCTGAGACTCTACCTCCTCACAGGCCTTATGATTGCCCTATCGACCTCCTCCCGGGTACTACTCCACCCCGGGGCAGAATTTATCCTCTCTCTGCCCCAGAGACTCTTGCCATGTCTGAGTATGTCCAGGAAAATTTAAAAAAGGGCTTTATCCGTAAATCCTCCTCTCCTGCCGGAGCCGGATTTTTCTTTGTGTCCAAAAAGGATGGCTCCCTACGTCCTTGCATTGACTACCGCGGTCTTAATAAAATCACGGTTAAGAACCGCTACCCCCTACCCCTCATCTCTGAACTCTTTGATCGCCTCCAAGGTGCCCACATCTTTACTAAATTGGACTTAAGAGGCGCCTATAACCTCATCCGCATCAGAGAGGGGGATGAGTGGAAAACGGCGTTTAACACCAGAGATGGACACTTTGAGTATCTGGTCATGCCCTTTGGCCTGTGCAACGCCCCTGCTGTCTTCCAAGACTTTGTCAATGAAATTTTTCGTGATCTGTTATACTCCTGTGTTGTTGTATATCTGGACGATATCCTAATTTTTTCTGCCAATCTAGAAGAACACCGCCAGCATGTCCGTATGGTTCTTCAGAGACTTCGTGACAATCAACTCTATGCCAAAATTGAGAAATGTCTGTTTGAATGCCAATCTCTTCCTTTTCTAGGATATTTGGTCTCTGGCCAGGGACTACAAATGGATCCAGACAAACTCTCTGCCGTCTTAGATTGGCCACGCCCCTCCGGACTCCGTGCTATCCAACGCTTTTTGGGGTTCGCCAATTATTACAGGCAATTTATTCCACATTTTTCTACCGTTGTGGCTCCTATCGTGGCTTTAACCAAAAAAAATGCCGATCCCAAGTCTTGGCCTCCTCAAGCGGACGACGCCTTTAAACGACTCAAGTCTGCCTTTTCTTCGGCTCCCGTGCTCTCCAGACCTGACCCTTCCAAACCCTTCCTATTGGAGGTTGATGCCTCCTCAGTGGGAGCTGGAGCTGTTCTTTTACAAAAAAATTCTTCCGGGCATGCTGTCACTTGTGGGTTTTTTTCTAGGACCTTCTCTCCGGCGGAGAGGAACTACTCCATCGGGGATCGAGAGCTTCTAGCCATTAAATTAGCACTTGAGGAATGGAGGCATCTGCTGGAGGGATCAAGATTTCCAGTTATTATTTACACCGACCACAAGAACCTCTCCTACCTCCAGTCTGCCCAACGGCTGAATCCTCGCCAGGCCCGGTGGTCTCTGTTCTTTGCCCGATTTAATTTTGAGATTCACTTTCGTCCTGCCGATAAGAACATTAGGGCCGATGCTCTCTCTCGTTCCTCGGATGCCTCAGAAGTTGAACTCTCTCCGCAACACATCATTCCACCTGACTGCCTGATCTCCACTTCTCCAGCCTCCATCAGGCAAACTCCTCCAGGAAAGACCTTTGTTTCTCCACGCCAACGCCTCGGAATCCTCAAATGGGGTCACTCCTCCCATCTCGCTGGTCATGTGGGCATCAAGAAATCTGTGCAACTCATCTCCCGCTTCTATTGGTGGCCGACTCTGGAGACGGATGTTGTGGACTTTGTGCGAGCCTGCACTATCTGTGCCCGGGATAAGACTCCTCGCCAGAAGCCCGCTGGTTTTCTTCATCCCCTGCCTGTCCCCGAACAGCCTTGGTCTCTGATTGGTATGGATTTTATTACTGATTTACCCCCTTCCCGTGGCAACACTGTTATTTGGGTGGTCGTTGATCGATTCTCCAAAATGGCACATTTCATCCCTCTTCCTGGTCTTCCTTCAGCGCCTCAGTTGGCTAAACAATTTTTTGTACACATTTTTCGTCTTCACGGGTTGCCTACGCAGATCGTCTCGGATAGAGGCGTCCAATTCGTGTCTAAATTCTGGAGGGCTCTCTGTAAACAACTCAAGATTAAATTAAATTTTTCTTCTGCATATCATCCCCAGTCCAATGGACAAGTAGAAAGAATTAACCAAGTCTTGGGTGATTATTTGCGACATTTTGTTTCCTCCCGCCAGGATGACTGGGCAGATCTCCTTCCATGGGCCGAATTCTCGTATAACTTCAGAGTCTCTGAATCTTCCTCCAAATCCCCATTTTTCGTGGTGTACGGCCGTCACCCTCTTCCCCCCCTCCCTACCCCCTTGCCCTCTGGTCTGCCCGCTGTGGATGAAATTTCTCGTGACCTTTCCATTATATGGAGAGAGACCCAAAATTCTCTCTTACAGGCTTCATCACGCATGAAGAAGTTCGCGGATAAGAAAAGAAGAGCTCCTCCCGTTTTTTCCCCTGGAGACAAGGTATGGCTCTCCGCTAAATATGTCCGCTTCCGTGTCCCTAGCTACAAGTTGGGACCACGCTATCTTGGTCCTTTCAAAATTTTGTGTCAAATTAATCCTGTCTCTTACAAACTTCTTCTTCCTCCTTCTCTTCGTATCCCTAATGCCTTTCACGTCTCTCTTCTTAAACCACTCATCCTCAACCGTTTTTCCCCCAAATCTGTTCCTCCCACTCCCGTTTCCGGCTCCTCGGACATCTTCTCTGTCAAAGAGATCTTAGCCTCTAAAAAGGTCAGAGGGAAAACTTTTTTTTTAGTGGACTGGGAGGGTTGTGGTCCTGAAGAGAGATCCTGGGAACCTGAGGACAACATCCTGGATAAAAGTCTGCTCCTCAGGTTCTCAGGCCCTAAGAAGAGGGGGAGACCCAAGGGGGGGGGTACTGTTACGCCGAGCGCTCCGGGTCCCCGCTCCTCCCCGGAGCGCTCGCTACACTCTCTCCGCTGCAGCGCTCCGGTCAGATCCACTGACCCGGGGCGCTGCGATTCTGCTTCCAGCCGGGATGCGATTCGCGATGCGGCTAGCGCCCGCTCGCGATGCGCACCCCGGCTCCCGTACCTGACTCGCTCTCCCTCGGTCCTGTCCCGGCGCGCGCAGCCCCGCTCCCTAGGGCGCGCGCGCGCCGGGTCTTTGCGATTTAAAGGGCCACTGCGCCGCTGATTGGCGCAGTGATTCCAATTAGTGTCTTCACCTGTGCACTTCCCTATATCACCTCACTTCCCCTGCACTTCCCTGCCGGATCTTGTTGCCATTGTGCCAGTGAAAGCGTTCCTTGTGTGTTCCTAGCCTGTGTTCCAGACCTCCTGCTGTTGCCCCTGACTACGATCCTTGCTGCCTGCCCCGACCTTCTGCTACGTCCGACCTTGCTTCTGTCTACTCCCTTGTACCGCGCCTATCTTCAGCAGCCAGAGAGGTTGAGCCGTTGCTAGTGGATACGACCTGGTCACTACCGCCGCAGCAAGACCATCCCGCTTTGCGGCGGGCTCTGGTGAAAACCAGTAGTGACTTAGAACCGATCCACTAGCACGGTCCACGCCAATCCCTCTCTGGCACAGAGGATCCACTACCTGCCAGCCGGCATCGTGACAAACACATATGGACAGATCAAGTCAACTATAAGAGAACATAATGTTTAATCAACCTAAATATTCAAATTATGTGCACTGCAAACTCAGGGGTAGCTGTTCTGCAAATCTAAGCAGCTGATGTGATGCAACGTAGGATGACCTAAGGTCTGGAGAGGCATGTTGTACCAAAACTGAGCTTTTAAAAGGGTTTTAAGTCAACATGAACTGTCATTATATTTCTCACCTACTAGACCAAGCTTGAAGTGCAGAAAATCTCAATAAGGTGACTTTATTAATGTATGTATAAGTGATTCCGTGTTATCTCTTCTAACAGGATAGGTTAATGGTCCTTCAAATACAAACCAGAACTTCTGGTTTTATCAGATCTCATTTGACACATTCACTTGTTTTGCCTTTGAATATGTTTTTTCTTACCTGATGCTGTTCAGCTATTTTCTAGTACAATGCCTTCTCACATAGCACATTGCATTGCACTGTGTCAGGTATATTGTAAGCCCTCCTAACAGAAAAAACACATTCTACCATTCGCACTAGAATTTATGCTTCAAAAACGATTTAAAGATTAATTCTGCTATAGGAATTTCTATGCATGAATACAGATGTTATCACATACAATGGAAATTCTTCAGACCCTTTCTCTTTTATTATACATTATTCTGTTATGTTGGCGGCCTTGTGCTTAAACAATCAATTCTCCTAAAAGTTTTCACATCATTCTGCTAGAAATCATTCAATTCTAATGTATAGGAAAGAAAAAACTAAAATATTGCATTGACATAAATATGCAGATGCTTTCCTCAGTACTTAGTTGAAATACATTTGGCAGCAATTACAGCCTCCAGTCTTCTGAATGGAGACCATCAGTGGACAGTCATTTTCAGGGTTCCTCAAAAATGTTCTATTGAGTTTAGGTCAGGGGTCTGGCTGGATCCCGTACAGACATTCACATCATTTTTCCTAAGCCACTCATGTGTTGTATTGGCTTTGTGCATAGGGTCATTATTGTCTTGTTGGAAGGGGAATCTTCAGCCCAATCTGAAGTCCAGTGCACTCATTGGCATAAGTATGCAGACCTTTTACTCAGTACAGTGACCCCCCGACCTACGATGGCCCCGACATACAATCATTTCAACATACGATGGCCTCTCAGAGGCCATCGCGCGTTGAAGGCAGCATCAACATACGATGCTTTTGTATGTTGGGGCCATCGCATAAACGGCTATCCGCTATCCGGTAGCGCTGACTGCTTCAGCTGCCACCGGATAGCCGTTTACGGTGCCCCGTGTGCTCCGTGGTCTCCTACCTGTCCTCAGGGCTCCAGCACGTCCTCTTTGGGATCCTCTGCATCGTCGGCCGTCGGCGCTCTCCATCGTTGTCATCACGTCGCTGCGTACGCCGTCCCGTCATCCAATAGGAGCGGCATGCGTAACAACGTGATGGCGGTGACGGAGAGAGAAGATGCCGGAGAAGCAGAGGCCTTGGCGGAGAGTCGGGGACACCCCGGGGACGCGGCAACAGCGATGGACTGCAACATCCAGGGCAGCGGTGATGAGCGGTAATGGTCAGTAGCGGCGGGGACAGGTGAGTACAACTTCCTATACCAGTGGTCTTCAACCTGTGGACCTCCAGATGTTGCAAAACTATAACTCCCAGCATGCCCGGACAGCTGTCCGGGCATGCTGGGTGTTGTAGTTTTGCAACATCTGGAGGTCCGCAGGTTGTAGACCACTGTCCTGTACTTTACATTGCATGGATCGCTCAACATACGATGGTTTCAACAAACGATGGTCCATTTGGAACGGATTACCATTGTATGTTGAGGGACCACTGTACTTAGTTGAAGCACCTTTGGTGCCTCCAGTCTTCTTGGGTATGATTTCACAGTTTGCACAGCTGGCTTTGGGGATTTTTTGCCATTTTTCTCTGCAGGTGCTCTCAGTCTATGTCAGGTTGGATGGGGACTGTCATGACAGAATATTTCAGCTTCCATTCACTTTGGGCAGAGCTGACACACTGTAGAGTTCAGTCCATAGAGCGGAGGAGTGTATGTGCAGTGTTAGCCAATCACAGCCCATCTTACACTGCTCTTTGTTGTGTGTAGCAGATGAGGAAGGAAGTTCTCCCCAGCAGGGCTTTAGATGATGTCGCATCTGCTGATGAATGCCCCTTCCTAGTGTGTGGAGCTCAGTGAGAGTAAGCATAAGATACAATATCAGGGTAGAAATCCAAAATATAATAAAGGCAGGGGGTGGTTTATCATGATGGGGATGAGTGAACTTAAACATTTATCAAGCTCATGAAAGGTACTCTATAAATATACAGTGGGTTAAATAAATATTGGACATGTCATTATATTTCTTACTAAATATATTTCCGGAGGTCCTAAGGACATGACATTTTCACCAGATGTAGGTAACAGTCCAAGTAATCCAGACAAAGAAAATAAAACAAATAAGCTCAGAAACTAATTTAAGTGTAATAATGTGAAATGACGCAGGAAAAAATATTGGATACACAAAAAAGGGAGGTGTAAAAAGTTTCTCCATACAGAAGGCGTCTTGAAGCTTTTGTACAAAGCGTTTTCAATACTTTTCCCTGTGTCATTTCACATTATTACACATAACTCAATTACTGAGCTTATTTGTTGTCAATAGCGCCTTTTGAAAAATATTTAGTGAGAAAAATGATGACATGTTCCTTACTTATTTCATCCGCTGCATCTGTGCTTTATTCAGCTTTCCCTCAACTCTGACTAGTCTTTCTGTCACTGATGCTGAAAAACAACCACACAGCATGATGCTGCCACCACCATGCTTTATTATAGGGATCTACTGGGCTGGGCATAAGTCTGGTTTCTTTTAGACATGATTCTTAGAATTGAGGCCAAAAAGTTCAATCTTGGTTCCATCAGACCAGAGAATCTTGTTTCTCACAGTCTCAGAGTCATTTAAGTGCTTTTTTTTTTTTGCAAAGGTTGTCTTTCATGTTTTTTTTTTTTTTTTTTTTTTTTTTTTACTGAGGAGAGACTTATTTCTGGCCACTCTGCCATGCCAGGTTGGTGACATGCTGAAGTGGTGGCTGACCCTCTGGAAGTTTTTCCTATCTGCAGACAAGATCTTTTGGAGCTCAGCCAGATTGACCATTGTGTTCTTGGTTACCTTTCTTACCAAGGCTCTTGTCTAAGAATTGCTTAGTTTGGTGGGGCGTACAGCCCTAGAAAAAGTCTTGGTTGTCGGAATACCTATGCCCATGTGACATTTGTTTTTCTTATGTAAAAAATTGGCAAAATGTATTAATTTAAAGGACATCTGTAGAGCAAAATAACTTATCCCCTATCCAAAGGATAGTGGATAAGTTATAGATCGTGGGGGGTCGAAGCGCTGGGGCACCCCGCGATCTCCTGTACAGGGCCGTATGCCGAAAAGTGGGCATTCTGACCCCCCCCCCCCCCCCCCATGTTTCCCATAGAGATACATGGAGGGGGCGTGTCTGCCGCGGCTTTCTTTTGAGGACGACACTGCACTTCTGGCAGACTGCTGTGGCCCCGTCCAGGAGACCACGAGGGGTCCCAGCGTTCAGACCCACCGCAATCTATAACTTATCTCCTATCCATCGGATAGGTGATAAGTTATATTGCGCTACAGATGTCCTTTAACTTATTGCAACAGTCAATAGCGGTATCTAAGGACAGAGGTATCTAAGGTATCAGAGGAAGAGAACTTCTTATATCTGCTCACCTGCACCCCATGATACTATATTAGGGAAGACACTAAAAGAAAATTCCATAGAGCAGGGTGTTCTGTCAATAGGCCACTACAAAACCCATCATTCGCATTTGTTTTTATATTTTAAAGTTTGTAATTAATTGATTGTTCTATTTAGAAAAAACATGGTTTATTTTACAGTGAAAGTGATGACATGACAGCTTAAGACATGAGATGAATCTTTTTACTTTTAAGAAATTTCGTAACTGTTGCAAAATAAATTAAAAAAACAGTAGAACAGATGACAGATTAGTTGTGAACAGAGCCCAACCAGTGACACTACAGTCATGCAGTTATATTCAGCAGATATATACGGATTTATTGATTTTGTGAGCATTTTCTTCAAGGCAGCCTTTTCTTCACTGTGAATGGGTTAAACAACAAGTGAGCATTGCAGTACTAGACTGGAAACCATGGACAGTCAGGGACTGGGACCAGCATATCACAGGGACCTCCTCTCCATCTGCCTGTGTGTGTTTTCCCTCTGGCTCCTGACATCAGCTGCAGCATACTACTGAACATACCTATGGCACATTTGCAATCCTGCAGGGACCGAAAACACTGAGTGAAGCCTCAAGACCCATAATTTTTATACTCCAAGGAATATCAGCCATCCCTTAAGTATTTCTAAATTCATCATGATTTTTGTGACTTTTCTGTAAATTTAACCATAACTAAATATGTCATTTTAATTTTTGCCCTGTTTAGCCAGAAATCCCAATCGAGTAAAATAAAGCACTTAAACGTTACTGTCCTCCTTGTCCATTAAATAAAGACTTGATGGGTTAAGGGTTACTTCTCCCTATTGCTGACCCTTATACGTGTATGTATTGTATTAGGCACTTTTCTTCTGTTTATTTAAGGAAGCACTCCCACATTTTTTTCACATTTTCCTTATGCAGATAGTCAGCCACTATATACACTACAGCTAGTATTACTTTATTATGTTGTTCCCTTCTATATATAAAAAAAAATCCTGGAATCCTTTCCTTCAGTTAGGTCATGTGATCTCATAGTGACCCCCTGAAAATTACATTTTCTTCTGTGCTCTTAAAAGGGGTCACCATTTCCTCCTAATAGAAACTCCTGTATGATAAAACCGTATGGACTGTTCCACACAAGCTCTCCACACTTGTATCACAATTATTGATGATGACTATATAGCTCCTACCTTACTGATATATAATGGACAATGCAGTCAGTCTCCATGACTCTATATACAGGCAGGCACTAGCTATCCATGTGATGCTATGCTGATGAATCATGGGATTAATAGCAGATTTGAAAGGGAGAGAATACAGTTTAAAACCTGAAAGTCAAGATGGTGGCTGATCAGGAAAACCCAGCTACAGTAATGAATTGTATTGATGCAGCAGAGCTGGGATGAAGCAGATGACCCTGCAAGAATAGTGGTGGTGAGTATGCATTGTATGGGCATACAAAAATCCAGGAGAGCTTCTTTAATAAGGGCATGATGTTCTGTTCCATATGCTGCCTAAGAAGTTTTCCACATGAAGACAATGCCTTTCCATGTACTACCTTGTGGAGAGTCACTAACATAGAGCAGCTACAGCAAAATGAGCCCATCCATGTATAACATATTGGCAGCCATTCATTTGAATGCCATGTATGCAATACTGGCTGTGCCTTGTGGCTCAAAATAGCCCCTTTACATCACCCTCAACAGGGGTGTGGTTTACCAGAAAATGGGAGTAGCTCAATTGTAAAATTATTTTGGTGTATAACTAAGTCAACTAATAAATGTTTCAAACTTACACTAGACAGACTTACACTAAACATATTTTGAAATAGTATAAGTCACTGTTAAAAATCTAGAGCATTCTTAGATTATCCAGTCTAAGTTTGCAGTATCCAGTTATGCCAAGTTGTGCTTAGAGTCATTACTCTAAGCAAAGTTAAAAGCGCATTTGGAACCAGTAATTATGACATACCATCCGACCCTTGAAGTGTTAATCACATGACTTGTTAGGATAAGGCCATGTTCACACAATGGAATTTCTGAGCAAAATCTGGTAGAAAAAGTTAGCGTTGAAATTCTGTTGCAGCAGACTCCCATTGTTTTCAATGGGATTCTACTGCTCTTTGCACATGGAGGAAACGTCTGCCATGAAAATTCTGGTACTGCTGAAATAACTGACATGTCAAAGGATAGGGGATAAGATGTCTGATCACTGGGGACCCCCGCAATCTCCCTGCTGCACCTGGCTTTCGTTTAGAGTGTTGGGTGGAGCGCCGGAGGCTTGTGACGTCACGGCTGCGCCCCGCTCTTTACATCGCAGCCACGCCCCCTCAATTCAAGTCTATGGGAGGGGGCATGACGGCCGTCACGCCCCCTCCCATAGACTAGCATTGAGAGGGCATGGCCGTGATGTCATGAGCGGGGCATGAATGTGACATCACAAGCCTCTGCCCCGCATCACCAGTCATCCAGCACGGGACCCTTGCGATCAGACATCTTACCCCCTATCCTTTGAATAGAGGATACGATGTCTAGGGGTGGAGTACCCCTTTATAATATGGCTCACTATACATCTTCATATTACTGCTAATATCTATAGAGTTTTCTGTAGACATAACAAGAATTGTTAACAAGCAGAATTCTTACAATTGGTAATCCTTACTTACCAAGAGAATTCCACGTAGATGTATTACTGCTTGGAAATAATATAATGACACATTGATATTGATATAATCTGAACCCACATATGCTCTGTTAGCCACCATACATAGCCGGGGCACACAGACTGCCATGTGCATAAGCCCCAAAAAAGACTTTCAAGCATCATGTATGCATTTTAATACCAAGAAGGTATTATTGGGAAAATGTCACTTATGAAACAGACTTGTCAATCAACCCAGTCCCAGGAGTTTGTAGAGTACTTGGTTAGTTGACAAAATGCATCCACCTATGAAGCATCTGTTACAGCCTGTTGGATTGCATTGGCACAGAGCATTGACAGCC
Source organism: Hyla sarda (assembly GCF_029499605.1). Taxonomy (NCBI): domain Eukaryota; kingdom Metazoa; phylum Chordata; class Amphibia; order Anura; family Hylidae; genus Hyla; species Hyla sarda. The sequence goes on from NC_079191.1 coordinate 226,609,201, forward strand.
CTGTATGTTCCACATGGCTGCACTGGCACAGGAATGCCTCTGTTGTATTCCTGATAGTACTGCAAAGCATATATATACAGTGCATGTGGAAAATATTGACACTCTTTAACTTTTTTTTTTCACAATTTGTTATATTGTAGCCTTGTGCTTAAAAAAATTAAAAATAAAATGTCCCCATCATTCTGCACTCAATACCAAATAAAGAGGATGCGGAAACAGAATTTTCAAGTTTTTTTTTGACACACTACCTGTATAGGGGGTGTGGTGAGCTCATTTGAATATTTTTACCCAGGTGCCCGCGGAGTGAAAATGGCCTACTTAAATCTCCGTCTCACGTCAGGAGTGGTGTCCTCTCCCCGAGGAAAATACTGATCCCGTTTAGCTAGTCAGAGGCCTCTCACCCAGCCAAGCCAGATAACCCTGCTCTGTACTGACGAGGGGCAAGTACCCCGAAACAACTGTCTGCGGATGGGGTCTCTTTCCTTCTGGAGAGAGTTCTGGCTTGGCATAAAATCCCAATCAGTTCTGAGACTTCTTAACTGGAGTCGGAGCTGGTTGCAGGACACACTACCTGTATAGAGGGTGTGGTGAGCTCATTTGAAAGTTTTTTTTGCAAATTTATAAAAAAGAAAAAGAAAACTGACATTTTGCATGGACATAAGTATCAAACCCTTTGCTATGACACTTGAAATTTAGCTCTGCGGGCCACCTATTTCTCTTCAACATCTTTTTACACACTGATTGGAGCCACTTATGGTAAATTCAGTTGGACATGATTTGGAAGGATACACCCTGTCTACAAAAGGTCTCACAGCTAACAAACCAAGCCACGAGGGGGAAAGAACTGCCTGTAGAGATCAGGGACAGGATTATGTGGAGGCACAGATCTAAAGAAGGATACAAAAAAAATTATCATACAATGAAAATTCCCAAGGGCACAGTGGCCTCTTCTTAAATGTAGGAGGTTTGGAACAACCAGGACTCTTCCTAGAGCGGGCGCTCACCAAAGCCTAATTCTGTGAGAAGGGCCTTGGTAAGAGAAGTGACCATAAACCCAATGGCTGGACTTGCTAAGCTTCAAATATCCTAACATCACTGCAGTACTCCAACACCAATCTGGGGGTTATAGCAGAGTGTCCTGAAAGAAGCTGCTCCTCAGTAAAAGACACATGAAAGTTTAACTGGAATTTGTATTAAAAAAAAAAAAAAAGCCACTAAAGTACCCTCTGATCTGATGAAACTAAGATTGAACTTTTTGGCCTCAATTCTAAGTGTCATGTCTGAAGGAACCAGGCACTGTTTATCCCCTGCTCAGTGCATCCCATTCAGATTTTCCTGTGTTTTGCCCAGAATAAAGGTTTTATAGTCACAGCATACAAGGGCATTGTAGACAATCATATGCTTCAAGAAAGACCGTTTTCTGTAGTAGCATGACTGTGCCCCTTCTGTGCACAAAGCAAGGCTCATAAAGACATGATATGATGAGTCTGATGTGGAATGATTTCAGTGGCTAGCACAGAGTGCTGTTCCTAACCCTATGAAACACCTTTTGAATGATTTGAAATGACTTTTGTGAGCCAGACCTTCTCAGCCAACATCAGTGTCTGACCTCACAAATATTCTTTTGGCTGACTGGGCACAAAGTATGTTAGACAAACTACAAAATATTGTGGAAAGCCTATTTAAGTCTTTGACAGTGTAAATATGGTCTCCTTCACATATTGGCGATTCGGCATTGTAGAAAGGCTCCAGAGGGAAACTGGTGATAGAACTCATCCCATTCATTTGAATGGGACAGTTCACATTTATCCAGTAGCTCAATTTGAATGCCAAATCCTCTAGCACATGGCATGGTGCCAGACAGGGAAACGTGTGTTGCAGTACCCATCCGGCCTGCAGAAAGAATGGATGCCGGATCCTATAGTGTATTAGGCTGAGTTCACTGAGCTGATCATATATGTGCACCCAGTCTTAGACTAGACAGTCTTAAGATACACCAAATTTATCAAAGTAGTCCATGCTGTTTCAAAAATCTGGAGCAATTTTAGACCATCTAGTTTAAATTTAGGTAATCTATTAGTTAGCCTACTGTACGCCAAAATTGTGTGACAAAATGTTGGTGCACATTTTACTCACAGTGGCCCAGATTTACCAATCTGGCTGAAACCAAAACATTGTCTGGTTTTGCCTATTAAAAAAAAAAAAAAAAAAAAAACATTTATAGTCAGGGTTCATATCATAAGGAGCTTTAGTAAAGTAAGCTGTGATTGGTTGGGCAAAACCAGACAATGTTGATTTCAGGTGGATTGATAATTCTGGGCCTATTGCATTTAAGCCACACCGCTTGTTGGGAAAGACACAAAGGTATCTAAGTGCAAATAACAAATCTGCCCTAATAAATTTGCTACAAACTATGGAGTTACTTAGTAGATTCCCCTCCTTGTGTTGTAAACATGTTATTACTGAAATATGTCACTGTAATAGCATTTTAAGAAAACTAACATTGCTTTTACTAGTGTGGATACTGTTGATACAGGGCCATATAAACTGTTGCACATATTTTAATGTAATATAAATTAATAAACACAGCTTCAAATCTGCAGCATCAAATATATACCTGTGAATAGTCCCTTATAATGGAAATAATGCAAAGCTGCTGGAAAGGCTACTTAAAGTTTTGAGAATAATGAAAAGATATTAATGACTCTCAACCTACCAATCCGACCCAGTTAGGGTCTATTCACTCTTCTGAATTTCTGCTTGTGGAATTCCACCTCAAATTAAAGCCCATAGACTTCTATTGTATTCTGTACTCCCATTCACACTTCTGAATTTCCACTTGCGCAATTCCGCAAGTGGAATTGCGCACGCAGAAATTCACAAGTGTGAATGGGAGTGCGGAATCCCATAGAAATCTATGGGCTTTAATTTGAGGCGGAATTCGGCAAGCAGAAATTCTGCCATGTGAATAGACTCTAAGGCTTCTTTCACATTGCCTTTAGGTCACAGCAGTGTGACATCCATCGAGGGAACCGGGGAGAATAGCGGGAGAAAAAATACTGCTTGCGCCATTTTTTTCTTCCGCTATTCCTGTAAAAAAACAGCGGTGCCTGACGGACCCCATAATAGTAAATGGGTGCCATCGGGACCCGTTGTGCCCCGTCACGAGAACAGCCGCTAAAGGCAAAAAATAAATAAAAAAATAATACTTTAATGGCCGTTCTTAACGGGGCGCAACGGCAGTGTAAGTCTCCTGACACTATTTCCTACCTCTTTGCATTTGTGTCTTTTATTGTATCTCTTTCATGTATTGATTAAACATAAACATGACAACAACAAGAAATACCTGCAAAATTCCCCATGCAGGGAAGCAGTGGCATGTTTCGCTATATTCTCTTATTGTATTTCTATGCCTAGTGAAACATTCGGTGAATGCAGAATCACCAGCCTGTTAAATCTATTCATCAAATGACTAACAGACCCGATCCTATTACCTCGTCAACATGATGGAGTGCATGAATTAGAAGAGGGAGATGTGATGCTGCAGCACATCAGTATGTGGATATTATATGAAGTTTTGTAATTATCATCTGCATATGATTGGCTAAATAAAGAACAAAACTAATGTATGTCTTTGTATGAAAATACACATAGTCTGTGAATATTATGTGGACTCTTAAAGGGGTACTCCGCCCCTAGACATCTTATCCCCTATCCAAAGGATAGGGGATAAGATATCAGATCGCCGCGGTCCCGCTGCTGGGGAGCCCTGGGATCTCATTACAGCATAGAGCGAGTTCGCGATATGGGGGACGGAGCAGCGTGACGTCATGGCTCCGCCCCTGGTGACATCACGGCCCGTCCCCTTAATGCAAGTCTATGGGAGGGGGCGTGATGACTACCACGCCCCCTCCCATAGACTTGTATTGAAAGGGGCGGGCTGTGATGTCACAAGGGGCGGAGCTGTGATGTAACGATTCTCCGGCCCCTGTACTGCCCGTCATTACGTGCAGAACGAACTCCCTCTGTACTGTAATGATAGCGCGGTGCCGCAGCGGGGATCCCCGGGGTCCCCAGCAGCG